>NW_010291839.1:12361-14667 GCF_000700745.2 Antrostomus carolinensis | reverse complement strand
CAACCCAACCCACCAACTCAACTCACCAACCCAACTCTCCAAACCCAACCCACCAACCCAATCCACCAACTCAATTCTCCAACCCAACCCACCAACCCAATCCACCAACTCAACCCACCAACCCACCAACTCAACTCTCCAACCCAACTCACCAATCTAACCCACCAATCTAACCCACCAACCCAACTCACCAATCTAACCCACCAATCCAACCCACCAACTCAACTCACCAACTCAACTCTCCAACCCAGTTCACCAATCTAACCCACCAACTCAACTCACCAATCTAACCCACCAATCTAACCCACCAACCCAACTCACCAACTCAACTCACCAACCCAACCCACCAACTCAACTCTCCAACCCAACCCACCAACCCAACCCACCAACCCAACTCACCAACCCAACTCACCAACTCAACTCTCCAACCCAGCTCACCAATCTAACCCACCAACTCAACTCACCAATCTAACCCACCAACCCAACTCACCAACCCAACCCACCAACTCAACTCTCCAACCCAACCCACCAGCCCTCTGCGGTGCCCGCTGTGGTACCACCTATCAGATGTTCGGGCACCAAACACTGGCACCGGCTGCACCCCTGAACCCAAGCACGGGGGGTGATGCATCACCAGCAACACTCAGAAGCAAACCAGAGTCATCAAGACACTTTTATCTCGAAGGTCTTTTCCAACCAAAGGATTCTCTGATTCCATGATTATGAGATCGAACAGCAACAGTGTGATAAAAGATTAAACAGCCAAATGAAAGAAGCAGGAAATGGTTTTACTCCCTACTGATAAAAACTGGTTTTCACTGGTGTTCACACAACCACGGTTCATCAGTTCAAACCATATCAGCAACACCCTGAGGCCAGAGAGACACCAGTAGCTTAACAGCAACCCCTGCAGAGCGGCTGCTTGCACAGCCGGAGTGCTGGAGATGGCCTGGAAGGTCCCAGCGTTGGGATGCTGGGGAAAATGGTTTTACTCCCTACTGATAAAAACTGGTTTTCACTGGTGTTCACACAACCACGGTTCATCAGTTCAAACCATATCAGCAACACCCTGAGGCCAGAGAGACACCAGTAGCTTAACAGCAACCCCTGCAGAGCGGCTGCTTGCACAGCCGGAGTGCTGGAGATGGCCTGGAAGGTCCCAGCGTTGGGATGCTGGGGACCATAGAACCCCAGACTGGTTTGGGTTGGAATGGACCTTAAAGCTCATCCAGTCCCAACCCCCCTGCCAGCAGCAGGGACACCTTCCACTAGACCAGGTTGCTCAAAGCCTCATCCAACCTGGCCGAGAACACTTCCAGGGAGGAGCAGCCAACCTGGGACACTGGCTCACCACCCTCACACCAAACAATTTCTTCCTCACATCTCAGCTCCATCTCCCCTCTGCCACTTTCCAGCCATCACCCCTTGTTCTGTCCCTCCCTGCCCTTGGCCAAAGTCCTCCCCAGCCTTCCTGAAGCCCCTTCAGGTACTGGATGTACTGGGAGACCAGTTTTCACTGTTGACAGTCAGATCTACAGTGACACAGGCTGTCCCGAGGTCCTGGTGTGGTCATGGTGAAGCTGGTAGGATCAGCTTGGCTGTACTTGGCCATGGAGCATCCCCCCAATGCGCTCCCCAACCACGTTTGACATCTGTGGTGGGGGCAGAGATGCTTCACCACCAACCCACCCATCCCTGGATGGACACTCCTTAGCCAAAACATCCAACAGTCTATTTTAATCACCAAATTTCCCCACTGCTGGACCAAAACTAACCAGTGGGGGCTGCCGGCAGCGCCGGCAGGGAGCACGGCCGGGCCCACCCCCCAGAGCCCATCCCACCTCTCCCCATGCCCGGCCATGCGGAGCGGCACGCATCCGGATCCCCAGCAGTGCCGGGATGGAGCAGGAGGCCCCAGCCAACATCCACCTTCCAGAGCTACATTAATCCTGTTGCTAGGACACCCGCGGGTGGAGAAATCCAACACTTGAGGGATTAGCGTCTAGACTGGTTGACCTTTCCCTCCACCCATGAGGTGGAACCGGGGCGAAAATCAGGCACCGTTGGCTAAAAGGAGGGGGTTTTGGGGGGGTTTTTTGTAATTTTGGGGTTTTTTTTTCCACCTGGGAACCAGAGTGGGAGGGATGTTGGTGCTACTCAAAGAATCGTTTCATTACCTGTCGCTGGAGAGGGATGTGGAGGAGACGGATCCGGGTCTTGTAACCTGCTGCCAAGGCCAGGCTTTGCCCAGCAACCCAGCTGACAAAAGGGCCTTTCATGAAAGGGGACATGTCAACCCCGCAATT
>NW_010291839.1:0-12342 GCF_000700745.2 Antrostomus carolinensis | reverse complement strand
GGAAAGAGGAAAAAAAAGAGCCCAAAGAAGATTATTACCTCCAGCAGTTGCCTCTGGGGGCCCCTCTCAAATGGTTTCGTTAACTCTTTCAGGAGGAGAAGGTGGGGAAGGAGCCACCAACGTCAGCAGCAGGAGTTGGGTGACATCTCAGCCTTGTAGGGTGACACGAGGAGACCTGTGCCCTTGGGTGCTGTTGGGACAGGCTGGTAGTGAGTGATGCCTCTGCCCCTGAGCTCCAACGCTGGATTGGATCCAGTAGGAACCAGTATCACCAGCTGGGAGGGGACCACACTACACCTACCACAAACTCCCACCCAGCCCTGGGGAGTCTCTGCAACACCAAACACTGACCTCTCTGGCCTTCTGCCCTGCTGAGCAAAGCAATGGAGAGAAACCACCCCAACCCACCAGGTACCACGCATGGAAGGGTGCTGGGACATCCTCACTCCCTCCACCTTTGGGGCCCTACATCTCTGTCTCCCCACAGATGATGGGATGCCCACCACAAAGATGCAATGGTTTGTTAAAATCCAACCCCACAGGTTTTTTACCAGATGGTGCCATGGTTTCCTGGTGGGAAGGGGTTAGAAACCTCCCTCTGGGCAGCTTTTCTCTTCTTTATCCCAAAACCTAAAACCCACCACTTTCCCTTTTGCCATCCACCCCAAGGAGACACAAGCTGGGTCACCCAGAGGAGAGCAGCTCACCCCAACAGTGCCACTGTCCCCTACCCCACAGGCATCGCCCAGTGAAAATTGTCCCTGCAAAAAGTCAACTGGAGAGCAAATCCCCAGCTGGACCTCCAGCTTCCAGGGGCTTTGGCAGGCAAGAGGCCAGCCTGAGTGTGGTCACAGGATGGGGACATCTCGCCCTTCTGTCAGGAGTGGCCCTGTGACCACTGCTTTCCATGCTCACCGTGGGGCTGAGGAGCCAGCCCCGGCTTCCCTGTGCCCCAAGGATGCTCTTGGGAGCTGGAGCACTGGACTTGTCATAGAACCATAGTGGTTGGAAAAGACCTTTAAGATCATTGAGTCCAACCATAAACCCAACACTGCCAATTCCACCTCTAACCCATGTCCCTCAGCACCTCGTCTGCCTGTCTGTTAAATCCCACCAGGGAAGGTGACTCCACCCCATGTAGAGATTTAACAGCAAGCCCTGGGCACAGAGGTCCTTGAAGCAGCTGCAGAAACAACAACCTGTTGCTCAAGTCCTGCATTAAAATCCAAAACCCCACACGTGCTGGTGCCATACACCTTCCTCCAGCCACAAGCCAGGGACTTTCTCCCACTCCTCAATATTCAAAGGGATTTAGTACCAACCAAAATCATTGTGGAGCTCTTCCATGGCACCTCCCACTCACCAGTGCCTCCTCCAAGCTCTGGCTCTCAGCAAGATGAGGCTCATCTTCCTGGAGGGCAACAGCACTGATGTCCCACACACATTGGTACCCAAGGGATGAGGAACTCGGCTGGAGGACAGAAGAGCCTCTCTGACAGAGAACGGCTGGAGCTGTGGGGTGAAGCAGAACCCAGCACCAGCACCCCCATCCCTCACAGAAGATGTTGTCTCCAGGCTGTGCACGCAGCCAGAGGGATGTGCAGGATGCTCTTGGAAAGGGCTCATCTCCCTCGATGATAAGGGAAGCTGAGCCATCAGCTCCATGCCTGAGCTGGATCAGGTTTCTCCAGCAGATTCACCAGTGCAGGCATCTCCTGAGAGAGTGATGGCCACACTGTGTGCTCCACACCAAGGCTCTGGGGAGGGAAACCCCACACATGACGTAGCAGGAGGTAATCTCCTTCCAAAACACGGGGTCTCCTGGCTCCAAGAACACCCACCCTTCCCCATGGCGAACGACCCAGCACCAACAGCAGAGAGTAAATTCATCTCAGGAGCAAGGCAAGAGGTTCTTCATCATGAACACGTACTACCAAATGCTGGATTGATGGCTGGCGGTCCTGGCACATGGGACAGTAGCCAAAACAAGCCCTTCCCCACTTTCAGTACCCAGTTGGGGAGATGCTGATACCAGGGAGAGGGTAACACAAGGTGTCCTGGAGCTCTGTGTCATCTGTGTGGGTCCCAAGTGTAGGCAAGCTCACTCCCCTTGCTGCAGCACAGCCCCTTGCCCAAAAGGAGGGAGGGAGCCCATAGAATCATAAAATCATGGAGTGGTTTGGGTTGGAAGGGACTTCTAAAGGTCATTTAGTCCAACCCCCCTGCCAGCAGCAGGGACACCTTCCACTAGACCAGGTTGCTCAAAGCCTCATCCAACCTGGCCTTCAACACTTCCAGGGAGGAGCAGCCACAGCTTCTCTGGCCAACCTGGGCCAATGTCTGACCACCTGGTGGGTGAAACATTTCCTCCTCTTATCTGACCTCAATCTCCCCTCTCTCAGTTTAGAGCCATTTCCCCTTGTCCTGTCACTCTCTGTCCATGTCAAAAATCTCTCTCCCTCCTGTTTCTAAGCTCCCTTCAGGTACTGGAAGGCCACAGTGAGGTCTCCCTGGAGCCTTCTCTTCTCCAAGCTCAACAAGCCCAGCTCCCTCAGCCTTTCTCCAGCAGAGAGGGGCTCCAGCCCTCGGACCATCTTCCTGGCTCTCCTCTGGACCTGCTCCAACAGCTCCACATCTTTCTTGTGCTGGGGGCTCCAGGCCTGGATGCAAGACTCCAGATGGGGCTGGAGCATCCCTGGGTGTGATGTGGAAGGCAGGCAGGTGTCCTGGGGGGCTCCTTGGGAGGAAGTGGGCAGATGACCCCATGTTGGGGTTTGATGAGGAACCCCAGGAGTGGCTGCCCACCAGTGTCTCCATCTGTATCCAGCCCCCTGCTGAGGTTTCCCCAAGATGAGGGTCCTGGCACCTCTGGAGAGCAGTTCAGGGCCAAAAAGATGCCTTCCCACCCCAGGGAGCTGGTGTAGAGCATGACAAGACACCATTTCACCTTCACCCTAACACCCTGGTGGGTACCTTGCTACCTTGATGCGCATCTATCAGCCCCTCAACCTGGACCATAGGTGCTTAGCAGAGGTGTCCACATCACCCCTTCCCTGGGGACCCTGCTAATCTCGCTGCTGGCAGGCAGAGTAGGACAGGCAACACCCCAGCACCACCCATCCCACCAGAGGTACAGGTCCTACATCAGCACCCAAGGGATCTCACTGGCTTTTAGCAACCTTCTCTGACCTCACATCACCACTGGTTTAATAAATTACAGAAACCAGAACAAACACAGAGACCCTGATTTGGCAGCAGACGGCTGAGACTTTGCCACAGGAGCGTTGGTTGAAGCCTCAATCACTCATGGACCTCCTTGACCTGCCTCCTCAGGAGATGCATCCCAGTGTGGTGCTGCCTCAGCTGAGAACATCACCAAGCTGGAAGGAAAGCAGATGGGACCGAGGCCACCATCCACAGCAAGCTCTGCCAGCTTATCTGGGGTTATCACAGAGGTGCTGTTTATCCAAAAGTCAACAATCCCCAACTCAATTAAGTTCCAGACTAACGAGAAGAGTGGAAAAAGAAGAATTTGTCTACAGCATTTGTCTACAGCATTTGTCTACAGCAAATTTGTCTACCTGGAGGGGAGGCAGGTGACTTACTCATGAATTATAAAATCAGAGGTAGCTTCAAGGGCTGTTGGGCTGATGGAGATTTTTGATGGTGGCAAGAGCATGGAGATGGTAGTGCTGGGCTGGAGAACTGGAGATTCCAGGTGCCCTGGCTGCTGTTCCCATCCCCAGGTTGTTCAAACAACCTCCCACAACCTGAGGACAGGGTCAGAGGAACAGCCAGATCTTTCAGTCCCCTGGGGAGGAGGAAACCAGCAGATTGAGCTTGGGAATAAAATAAAAATACAATAAAAATCCACTAATGACCAATTTCCATCTTAGAAAAGGGCTGGGAGGCGATGCCAAAAAAAAGAGCAATAAAAATTCCACAAAAGCAACCTTTTCACCAGAAAACCAGCAGACACGGGATGTTCCGGACCAGATGTTACTTGCTGAGATGTTCCTGCCAAACGGCACCGCAGGTCAGAGCCGGGAGCACAGCAAATCTCTGGAGTCTTGTCCCCAGAGCAGCCCCAATCCCACAACCCTGGGACACGGGTTCCTGCTCCAACCCAGCCCTCAGTACTTGCTGGGAGGTAAAAGTCAACCCCACCTTTGGCTTGTGGGAACCATCCCTTCACCCTCAAAAGGTTGATTAACTGTGCTCACGTCCCAAGGTCACAGAGTCACAGAATGGTGGGGTTGGAAGGGACCTCAGGAGACCATCCAGTCCAACCCCCCTGCCGAGCAGGTCCATCTCCAGCAGCCCTACACCAGGTTGCACAGGAAATGGTCCAGGTGGGTTTGGAATATCTCCAGAGATGGAGACTCCACACCCTCTCTGGGCAGCCTGTCCCAGGGCTATTCCAGGTCATTGGGGGTTTTCTGGCCCATCATCTACTCCTGCACACGTTGGCAGGGAAGAAAATCCAGCTGAGAAACAGAGAACACGCTGAACAACACCAAGATGTGCAGTTATGTGGCAAATGTGCCCGGCACCACCAAGGCAACCGACCAGTGACCAGGAGGTATGAGGGACATCAGGCTGCAACATCATCACAAGATACCCAATGGCTTTCTCTTTAACGAAGCCTTCTCGTTCATTAATAGAGGAACCAAGCTTTCCAAGCACAGGAGACACCCTCACAAGTGTCTGAGCAACTCTTCATTGACCCAAATCCAGACAAACAGCACCCAGGGTGTGCCAGCCACAATTTTCCCAGGCTCTGCTGGTTCCACCCCTGCCGTGTCCTTCCCTCTCCCCTCTTCACCCAACACGACCCATTTGTGCCCTCCAGCCCGCTCCAGCTCTCCCCACACCCACAGTCTCTGCTCTCACGTTTCTCCCAGTGGTTCCAAATCCCCTGGAAGCCCCCGTTAGATGTACAAATGTCCAAACCATTTTCTAATCCCATCCAGCTCCTTGCTTCAATTATCTCTTTGGCAAGAAGCTCTCCAGGCTAATTACGTCCAACATGAAAAGCCAAGAACCACACACGTGCTGCTACCACATCCTGTCCTCCCTCCACAACGTCAGTGACTTTCTTCCACTCTCTGATATTCAAGGGGATTTAGTAGCAGTCAACACTGTTGTAGGTTCCTTCTCCACCACCTCCCACCCATCAGTATCTCCTCTGAGCACCTGTGCTCAGCAGGATGGGGCACATCTTCCCAGAGGGCAGCAGCACCGCTGCTCCACACACATTGGTACCCAAGGGATGAGGAATGTGGCTGGAGGACAGGAGAGCTGGTGAGAACACCCCACAGATGGCAGAGAAGAGATGGAGCGATGGGGTGAGGTGGAGCCCAGCACTGATCTCCCCCCCCGCAATGCCTCACAGAAGATGCTGCACACCCAGCCAGAGAGATGTGCAGGACGCTCTTGGAAAGGATTCATCTCCAACGCTTTCTCAAATGTCATCAGATACGCTAGAAGATCGTTAAAATGTTTTATTAATCCCATACCTCTGGGCTGCTGATACACATCCGACCCTTAATCCCAGATGTCTCCTTCAGCGCTTTGAACTCTCTACTGAAATGCCAGAATTAATTCTTTTCTTGGTAAACTATCAGAGTTTGGAACAGACACTGTGCGCTCGCTGGGATTGTTATTTCAGGGCTCAGACCATCATCCCTAACAGCCGCCGCAGACCAGAGCCGTGTGGGAGAGAACCTGGCACCATCTATGTCTGCCAAGGGCAGGAGAAACGAGGTGTAGGCAAGTCCTCAGCAGCAAAGCTGTGTGGCAGTGCCTGTCACCCCACATGAGGAGTTCGCATGGTTCCATCCTTCCTCCAGCTCCTTCTCTCCATGCATCCTCCCAGAGACATCACCCTCTGCAAAGCAGCCCCAAGCTCAGGACATCTCGCCAGGCAGGGAAGCATCAGCTGGGATAACATGGGAAGGTCACCCACAGATGAAGGATCTTCACCCTCTGCCTTCTAGACACGGGGTAAGTACTCCCCCTTGAACCCACCTCCCTGGTACATCTCTGCCAGCTGAACAGGGCTCTGCATGGACCTTACTCAGCTGGAGAGTTGCTTGGGCCCTGCTGAGCTGGTTATGGTGGATGCCTGTCCATCAGGGCCATGGGAGACCAGGGAGCTCCCAGGCAGCAGGAGGGAGCCCAGGTGAGAAACATGAGGACTCCAGTGTGAGAAAGATGCACCAACAAGCCACACATGAGCAAGGACCACAAGGTTTCCTGTGTGGTTGGGCAACGGGAACCCCAAATCCCCATCCCCTAGGCAGTGCTCAGAAGCGAGAAGGTATTTCCACGATGAGGTGACCTAAACCAAGACTGTAAAGCAGAGTGGGAGTGGGTAGAAATTATGGGCAGCAGGTCGAGGGAGGGGATTCTGCCTCTCTACTCTGCTCTCCTGAGACCCCACTTGAAGCACTGTGTCAAGCTCCATGGTCTCCAGCACAAGAAAGACATGGACCTGTTGGAGTGTGTCCAGAGGAGGCCACGAGGATGATGCGAGGGCTGGAGCAGCTCTGCTGTGAGGACAGGCTGAGAGAGTTGGGGCTGTTGAGCCTGGAGAAGAGAAGGCTCCAGGGAGACCTTCTAGTGGCCTTTCAATATATAAAGGGAGTTGGTAAGAAAGATGGAGAGAGACTTTTTAGCAAGGCCTGTAGTGACAGAACATGTGGCAAAGGTTTCAAAAAAAGCTGGTAGGTTTAAATCAGACGTAAGGAAGAAATTCTTCTGCGATGAGGGTGGTGAGACACAGCAACAGGTTGCCCAGAGAAGCTGTGGATGCCCCATCACTGAAGGTGTTCCAGGTCAGGTTGGATGGGGCTTTGAGCAACCTGGTCAAGTGGAAGATCATAGAATCACAGAATGTTGTGAGTTGGGAGGGACCCACAAGGATGATGGAGTCCAACTCCTGTCCCTGCACAGGACAAGCCCAACATTCACACCATGTCCCTCAGGGCCTTGGCCAAATGCTGCTGCAATCTTGTCAGGCTTGGTGCCATCAGCACCTCCCTGGGGAGCCTGTTCCAGTGCTCCATCACCCTCTGGGTGCCTCAAGAACCTTTTCCTCATGGCCAACCTCACCCTCCCCTGCCACATCTTCCTGTCAAACCATGGCAGCGAGGTTGGACTAGGTAATCTTCAAAGGTCCCTTCCAACCCAAACCAGTCTGTTATTCTATGATACAGCAAGAGCAGGTAAGACTGCAGACACACGAGGGTGAGATGCTTTGGGCTTGCACAGAAGAGCAAGTTACCTCATGTATCTGGGAGCTTCCTCCCAGAGCTGCTGTGACAAGCCCCAGATGGGCTGGAGGACACAACAGTGGCATCCCATGGCACAAGCTGGGGTGAGAACAGCCCTCCCTCATTATCCTGAAGGACTGAGGCCAGACCTTAGGTCCACCAGACACCTCTCAGGCTGTCCAGGAGTCTGGTTTATAAACAGTGGTGGCCATGTCACCCATGTGCCCAGGTCCTCAGCATCCTCTGCAGGCTCTGGGCTCACGGGAGGATGCAGCTTCGGATCAGTCCTCGCTCTCCATGCTCGTTCCCTGCTCCACACACTTTTGCCTCCTTAGAAAGACGTGGTGACATGTCCCCAGTAGAGAAAAGACTCTCCTCCCAGCAGCACAGTTATCTGCTCGGGGATTTTTGAAGTCACGTCATCACACTTGAAACAGGATTGCAAAATGTGTTCCTCTGTCTTCTCCAAGTGCTCAAGGTTTGCTGTTGAACAGCACCCGAACTGGATCGACATAAACACTGCAAGAAGAGGTCATCCCAGCTGCAGGCTGGAGTAAATAAGAAGCAATGTCACAAAGAGGTGGTTATTCAGGGCAGAAACCCCAGTTTTCCAGGATCTGGTAGTGTGTGTGCAGGATCTTCTGGTGGCCACAGGGAAAAGGAGCTCAGGTCTCCATCCTCCCATGGGACACGCACCAGTGGGGAGCTGTCAGGCACCCATGGCCACGCAGGACCAGGAAAGACCCAGGCTGAGCTCCCTTTCCACACACGGAAACCCAAAATCACGTTGGAGCTCTGGGTGAAGGATGGTGGGGATGGACTGAGTCCAGGCAGGGAGCTGCCAAACCGCTGAGAAAATGAGGAGCAGGGCTTGAAAAGGTTGTTTGCACCAAGGGAAGTGAAGAAAACTCCTTCCTGGGAGCACAGACACTCTGCAAGACTACTCCACCTCTCCTAAAATTGAGTTTCCAGCCTCAAAAGTGCCACCTGAGTGGGGCAGCTTCATCTCTGCTGCCTCCTCCCTGGGACAGGCAGGAGGGGTGGGATCCATCTGCCAAAGGGATGGACCAGGAGCTGCAGAAGCATCCAAAAGTTCTGCAGGGAGATGTCCCAAAAGCTCAGCTCCTTCCAGCCGCCGGCAGCCCGGGGCAGCTCTCCCTCCCCACCAGCTCCCACGGCAGAGAGCAGCGGCCCAGATAAGGTTTTGCAAACAGAAGTCCTGCCAGCTGATAAGGAGATGAAGAGCCCACAGAGCCTCCCGAGCACGGCATCCTCCTCAGTTACTCCAACTCATCCCAGGGGCCTCAGCAGCCAAAGGATCCTGTTGGGAGCTGAGAGGAGCCAACTGTCCCCAAACCAAATCCATGCTGGTGGGTGCTCCCCGTGGCCCCACAGCCCTTCTCCTGGTCTTTAGGAGAAGTTCTTAAAATAATGTTTGTGAAAGCTCCAGTCCACCTGTCAGACCTCCCCCGGCGCCCACGCCACACGGGTCACGTCACTGGCTGGAAATCGCTGCGCACGGCACCTGCTGCATCTTTGAAGGCCCACGCTTGTGAGGAATCCCAGCCACTGAGAACAACCAGCCATGGAAGATGGAAATAAAATCAAGCACGAGCCTCTACGCCAGCAGCAAGCAGCTCTGGTATCTGCTATATTTAACAGCAGGAGGAGGAACCTCAGCTTCCCAGGTGCTGCCTGCATCCTCTTCATCATCACCAGCCAAGAGCTGGATGTACCGGCCCATCCCAGCCCCAAACTGATGCTGAGAAACTCAACGTGAGAGAAGATCCCAGAACAGCCTGGATTGGAAAAGCCCTTTAAGATCATCAAGTCCAATAGTTAACCCAACACTGACCAGTCCCAGACTAACCCATGTCCCTCAGCACTATGTCTACACCACTCTTCAATCCCTCCAGGGATGGGGACTCCACCACTGCCCTGGGCAACCCCTTCCAATGCCTCAGAACCCTTTCAGCAAAGAAATTCTTCCTCACATCCCATCTCAACTGCCCTGGCCACAACTGGAGCCCATTTCCTCTTGTCCTGGCCCTTGGGCCTTGGTTGAACAGACCCACCCCCACCTCTCTCCACCCTCCTCCAAGGGACTTGGACAGAGCCACAAGGTCTCCCCTCAGCCTCCTTTTCTCCAGGCTCAACCCCCCCAGTTCCCTCAGCCACAAGGGAACTCAGCACACTTGTGCTCCAGACCCTTCCCCAGCTCCGTTGCCCTTCTCTGGACACGCTCCAGCACCTCCATGTCCTTCTTGGACTCAGGGGCCCAACACTGAACCCAGCACTCCAGCTGCGGCCTCACCAGTGCCCAGTGCAGGGGGAAGAGAACTTCCCTGGTCCTACTGGCCACACTACTCCAGACAAATAGAACAGATTAATGAAGCCAGTCTGTCTCCACCACCAGACTGGGTGACTGACTCTGGCCAGCTTTGTAAACCACCTAACAATGGGGATCCCCCATCTCCAGGGACCTGTCCCAGGGTTGTTCCCTCATCCTGGAAATGGGGATTTCCCCAGCATCCATCACAGCCTGAGCTGCTGCCCTGCACACAGGGAACACCCATAGACCTCCACGTGCCCTACTTCCCTCGTGCTCTCAAGACTGGTCCCACAGCAGCATCTCTGCAGCATCCCCATCCCCTGTGCAGCCCCGTGTCCTTGCTGAGGAATCCCAGAGATCTGGTGATAAGAGGTAAGACCAGTTCTGGGCAGTTAAGCCCCTAAATTTGCAAGGCAGGCAGATAAACAGAAAGGTTATCTCCATGCCAGGACGGCCTTCAGAGCAAACATTCTCCAGGAGCCATCACAAAGGAGGGCTGGCAGAACAGGCCCTGCAGTCCTTGGACATTGAACCAGGGGAAGGGAAAAAAAAAAAAAAAGAAAGAAAAAGAAAGAAAGAAAGAAAGAGGGAAAAAAAAAAAAAGCCACACCAACCAACCCTCTTGCAAATTCTTTCAGAACCCGACTGGCAGCCTTTGCCTTTGGGAGACGGCCAAGTCAGCTGGGTGAAACGGGCACCTCCCTGCCAGCGGTGACCGGCGCCGGCCGCGCTCCCCCAACGTTTAACCCCTCTGCACGCCCACGTGAAACCTCCTTGGGGTCCCCCAGCGTGGCTGAGCAAAAGGTGGGGAGATGCAGCTTCAGCCTGGCAAATGGTCCTGGGCAGCCCTGCGTGTCCAGTGCTGTGCCAGGAGCTGGGACGCCGGCAGAGAGCAGGGTGGGAAGGGCACAAATAGCTCTGAGGAACCGCGGTTAAACCAGCTCCCGGCCCTCCAGCTCAGCTCAGCCAGGCTGGACAGTCTCCAGGGGCCTAAAATAGTCAATTCAGGATTTCACATGGGAATGATGTTCCCATCTCTGGAGACCTCCAAGGGGAGCTTTGTTCCCATGGTCCCTGGGGAGGCACCCACGCCATGGAAAGCAGCGTCACAAACCCAGCCCGGGGCACTTGGAGAGCTTCTCCAAGCGTTCCCAGACACGCTCTGGGAGCACCGGCCATCTCCAGGCTGCTCTCTTCCCCTCCACGATGAGACACAGCCACCAGCAGATCCAACCTCTGCACAGCCATGCCCAGGCTGTTCCTAGATGACATGAAGCCTTGCTCCAGTAAATAATCCACCGATTTCACAGCCCAGCGCCTGTCTGACTTCCAGCTCGCCTGTACCTGGGGCAGCCGCCTACTGACACATCTCACCCAGCCTGTGGTGTCAGAGAGGGGCACAAACCACGCCTCGTAACGTGCTGGCAAGCAGAAGACAACCACAACATCACCCTGGAGATAAACCACCCTCGCCTGGTTTTGTAAGCTCAGCTGCTTTGGCAAACTGGGTTCCTGGGCTGCAAATGGGGTCAGGGGCTCCCCATGTCACAGGATCCCAGAATTGCCCATATTGGAAAAGCCCTTTAAGATCATCAAGTCCAACCATGAGCCCAACACTGACAAGTCCCCTATGACTAACCCATGTCCCTCAGCACTATGTCTACACCACTCTTCAATCCCTCCAGGGATGGGGACTCCACCACTGCCCTGGGCAACCCCTTCCAATGCCTCAGAACCCTTGCAGCAAAGAAATTCTTCCTCACATCCCATCTCAACTGCCCTGGCCACAACTGGAGCCCATTTCCTCTTGTCCTGTCCCTTGGTCCTTGGTTGAACAGACCCACCCCCACCTCTCTCCACCCTCCTCCAAGGGACTTGCACAGAGCCACAAGGTCTCCCCTCAGCCTCCTTTTCTCCAGGCTCAACACCCCCAGTTCCCTCAGCCACAAGGGAACTCAGCACACTTGTGCTCCAGACCCTTCCCCAGCTCCGTTGCCCTTCCCTGGACATGCTCAGCCCCAGCTCTCTCTGCTGCCCATTGCTGGGCACGTATCCAGAGACCGGCTGGAAGGGGAGGAGGGATTTCAACCGGCCTGGCAGCCAGGAGGAAGCATCCCCGGCGGGGAGGTAAAGTTCACCAGGAAAACAGGCGGCTCGTGCAGTCAGGCAGTGGGAGAACCTGCTCGCGTGCTCTGTGGGGAAGGAAGGGCTGGAACGCTGAGTCAGCACCGAATTCCCCTCTCCAGGGGCATGAGCAGCTTGACAGGGAGATGAGCGGGTTGTTTCGCAGAGCCCCAAAGACCGGGAAGGCCGAGCGGCGTGGGAGGTGTTGCATCCCTGGGGCACACTCCCGAGCCTTCCTCCCGCTCACAAACGCTTCCAAGGCCACGCAGTCACGGGGAGGACTTCTGCAGACACCGCTAACGCCTGGAGCACGGCAGCCACTTTGGGGTAACACCATCCTCTCTGTCCCACAACCAGGCAAACCGCTCTCACCCCAGCAAAGGCATCTCCCTCAAGGGCTGCCCAGCACGGTGTTTCCCCAGCATCCTTCCCTGGTGTCTCACTGATGGGTTGGGGTGCACAGGACCCCAACCCTGCCACCCTCAGCAGCCCCAAGGGATGTGGCTGGCGATGGGTGTGTGAGGGGGAACTTCTCCCATCACCCTTCTTTTCTGGGGACCAGGGACTGGGTGCAGCATTTGTCCCAGAGGGAGACACAAGCCCACATCT
>NW_010291838.1:71550-74326 GCF_000700745.2 Antrostomus carolinensis | reverse complement strand
GCTTGGGGTTGCCCCAACCCAGGTGCAGGATGCAATGCAAGGAACCATGGACATTAAATCAACTCAGCACCACCAAACATAAGAAGCTGCTGGGGTGTGGGGCCACCCCATCAGCCCCACGTTTATGGGCCAGCCCCACATCAGCTGCTGTTGGGAAGCCCTGGGATGCCCCACAATGGATTCCACCAGTAATTGCAGCAGGAGAGCAAATCTGAAGGGCTTCAGCTTTGCTAAAACGGGCTTTTTCAGGGAGGTTCAGGTGGGGATGGTGGCTCTCCAGCGCCAGGGGGGAAAGCTGCATTTTTGCCTCTGGTATCTGCTGAGACAAGCCCATCCCAGAGGGAAAGGGCAGCATTACCACTGCCTGCTGCCTGGGAGGCAAAGTCCACGCTGAAAGGAGCCAAATCTTCACTATGCATATCTAGAGGCACTGAATTATTAAGGAGAAGAGATATCTTAAGGCTGCAGGTGGAGCAGAGAGCTTTACAGATGACTGATATTGAGCGTAATGGACCTCTGTTGGCAAAACACCTCTCTGCTGCGGGATGAGTTTCTCAGCTGAGGAGCAACACCAAGCAGCCAGAGTGAGTGTGGTGCAGATCATCATTGCTCCAGGGAATTTCTGGTTTTAGTAGTCCAGCACAGCCTTTGGGAGCATTGCAGTGAGCGTGTGATGGGGAGATACACCCTCCCAACCTGTTCCCCAAGAATATCCACAAACCAGCTTTTGCTGCATGAGCCCCAAACAGTCTTTCCCTGTCTCACCAGAGCAGGGAAACAGGTCTTGTTAGCCTACAAAGAAAAAGCACGCTAGGTAGGGCCAACCAGTGATACCCAGCATGGAAGCACAGGGAAACACCATCACCTTGCATGATGCTCGCAAGACTCGCATGCAGACGACATCCAAGTGGGTACCACGCACAGAGGCTTAGCATTAGCATCTCTGACCAGCTGGGACAGATGTGTGCAGCCTCTGCTCAGTAAAACTTGGGCTGTTTGTCAGCAATGAGGAAATCCTCAAATACCCTAGAACCAGACTTCTTCCCACCCTCTTGCCTGCATGTGGTTAAGGTCATGTAAGAGCTGGCTGTTGTTTTCAAGCCTCCTGAATATGCCAAAATTAGGCTGGATTTGTGGAAACTGGTTTCCCGAGACCTTGGGCACTTCCTGCTTCAAATAGCAGACCAAAAATAACACAGCAGTGCTTGCTTTCCCAAATTTTGGTATGACTCCTTTAGTCCCACACGGAGGCACGAGTTATAAACTCACTGATTTTGAAATCTTGAAGGTCAAATATTTTGGCTTTTTCAAGGCTGCTCAAGCAGAACATCGCTACAACACTGGGTACAGGAAAATTTTTTAAGTTGATACCTCAAAGAAACATCATCTTCTGGTTGCCCACACCAGCACCAGGTGATCCTCTGCTATTAAATGGCACCCTGAGGTCAAAGGCATCTCTCCTGACATTGAGTGGTTGTCAGAGCTATCGCCACTTATTCTCACCATCACCAAGTAACACTTTTAAGGATCTGAAGAATAGGAAAGGATGTTACAACTGACTGCCCTGCTGCACTGGGACGAGAAAGCCTTTGCTCCAGGACCTCATAATTAAATATAAGACAAACAAGAAAAATGAAATACCCAGGGTGGAGAGGAAGCCAAGGGCTGGAGGAAAGATGATGTGTACCAGAGCTGCAGGGACTGAGGCTTTCTATTCCTAATTAACAGGCTCACTTGTCTTATTTTCTGCTCTAACATCATATTAACCTTTTAAATATAGAAGGCTCCTCCCTGGCTATGTACACAGCCAACCGGCACCACCATCCATCTCAGCTGCGTTGCCACAGGTTGTATGTTCAGAACCACTTGATGGGTGGATTAAGGGCTGCCTTTTTATTGCCAGCTCCTCAGTTTTTGGAGGGGGTGGAAAGTAATGGGGGAAAAAAAAAAAAATCATACATGTCACGAAGATGGCTAAAAAAAGCCAATTTTTTTTTTTTTAAAAAGGAATCTGTAGGGTTTTTATTTACTGCTTAGTTGGAGAAATGTGAGGCTTATACGCTCGTTTTTCATACTTCCCCCCTACAAACACCCCAGGCCTGGAAAGATACTTTATTATTTTTAAATTAAAATGTGGTGTTTTTCATAATTACATGGCTCTGAGCTCTAGAGCTTTACTGGAGTAACTACTGTCAGTGCTGCCCAGTTAAACTATCACACCAGAGCAGCCACCTGTGCAGCAATCTTGAGTTTTCAATCATATTTAAGATGAAGAACAAGGTCTCTCATCTTCCCTTTAGGGCTTTGAGAAATAATATTTAATATGAAAACCATAGAAGTGATTTACAAATAATTGTGATTGTTGAGACAGGTTTGATGTACAAAACAGTACAAATTGAAAAGGTTTTTAAAAATTATCACTATCAAGAGGGGAACTATGCAGATTTAAAAGTTTTTCTGTAGGTAACAGAGACAAAATGCCAGTGGGATGTAGAATAAGGTCTGGGTGCAGACTGAGGGGAAGACAGCAAATAGCAGGCATGGTGCTAGAGCCAGGAAGGGGGGCGGAGGGGGGGAAATAGGCATGACTTGCTCTCTCCATCGCCCTGCAGAACTGCAGCAAAGCAGCACTTCAGTCACAAACCTCCCGCCCAAGCCGATGTTTCTCATAGTGGAAATCCAATCCCCCCAAAGGACAGGGAGGGATTATTTTAACCTCTCACTTGGAGCCAAGTCTCCAGCTGTGCTGCAACAGGCAGCACGCTGCTGCGATGCT
>NW_010291838.1:54788-71526 GCF_000700745.2 Antrostomus carolinensis | reverse complement strand
CCGCCAAAAAAAGATGCAGCCAAACAAGATGCAGCCACTCGCAGCCCCTCCCTTCTCCCCCCGCCCAGGGAATCGAGGAGAGAATTGAAGGAGCAAAGGTAAGGAGACTTGTAGGTTGAGATAGGAACAATTTAATAACTGAAAGAAAATAAAACTTAAAATAATTGTTATATTAAAATAATAATTATAATAATAAAAAATATGCAAATGAGCGCTAACCAGTGCAATTGCTCACCACCCACCAACCAAGCCCAGCCCATTCCCAGATAATGATCCCGGAGGAACGACAATTCCGAACCAAAACTGCAATCCTGGAACAGCGAGAGCCCGAGCAAAACTCCGAGAGAGCAAAAGAGGCAGAGACCCTCATTAATATACTGAAAATGACATTATATGATATGGAATATCCTATTGGCATATCCAAATGCCAATTTAGCTTATTAACTTAAACATTCCTCACCCCCCCCCCTTAGATTTTAGCACTTGTAGACTAACGAAACACAGTCCTTCACTTCCAGTGACAAATGAAAACATTGGTGTGTTATCAGTGTTCTTCTCATAACAAATCCCAGGCTGAAACCAAAACACAGCGCTATTCTGGCTACTAAAAAGAAACCCAGCTCTGTCTCAGCTAAAAACCACAATATCCACCCCTTATTCCATACCAGTTACGTCATGCTCAGGTTTCACGCTTCCTAATACATTTAGATTAATTACTACTATTATTCTTGAAAGAGGCACCGCTACTGCTGCAGCCTGGCTCCAGCCCTGCTCCTGGTCCCACCCAGCCCATGCCATTCGGATTTGGCCATGGCAGTGCTGCCACTGCAGCCAGTTCTGAGATGGCCCCTTGCCCTTTGCATACACCCGCTCTGGCCAGAATGACTCAGCCTCACCCTGGTTTGCAACGATGCCTGTTATTCTGTGGAAAACCAGGTCATACCATGAGTCATTGGGTCACATCAGTGTGTGGCCAAATGCTTTGGGATCCCTGCAGCTGGCTCAGCTGCCAGTGCTGCAACCTTGCTGGCTGCAATGGGGCCACTCTCATCCTCTGTGTTCCCCATGTTTGCAGCTGGAAGCACCTGGCTGTGCTGCAGGGACACATCTGCTTCATGGGACAGGAGATGTGTGTACAGGGCACCCACCAGCACGCTCATGAGAGGTACCCATCTCCCTGCCTGCAGCCAACTGCAGCAGGGGAACATACTTTTGACTGCAACTCAGAATCACAGAATCATTGAGGTTGGAAAAGACCTCTAAGGTCATCCAGTTCAGCTGTCAACTCATCAGCACCATGCCCACTAAACCATATCCCTGAATGCTACATCCACATGTTTCTATAACACAAAGGATGGTGATGCCATCCCTTCCCTGGCCAGCCACTCTTTTGGAGAAGAAGCTTTTCCTAATATACAACCTGAACCTTCCCTGGTACAACTTGAGGCCGTTACTTCTCATCCTATTGCTGGTTGCCTAGGAGAAGAGACCGACCCCCACCTCTCTACAACCTCCCTTTAGGTAGCTGTGGAGAGCAAGAAGGTCTCCCTTCAGCCTCCTCTTCTCCAGGCTAAACAATCCCAGTTCCCTCAGCTGCTCCTCGTAAGACTTATGCTCTAGACCCTTCATCAGCTTCATTGCCCTTCTGTGGACACACTCCAGAACCTCAATGTCCTTGTATTGATGGGCCCATAACTGAACACAGAAGTCGAGGGGCAGCCTCACCAGTGCCAAGTACACAGGGATGATCACTGCCCCACTTCTGCTGGCCACACTATCGCTGATACAGGCCAGGATGCTGTTGGCCTTCTTGGCCACCTGACTCCTTTGAGTGGGGGGCACCTGTAGGGACTAGGTCCCCCCCAACTTCATATTTCCCACATCCCATCACCTTGAACAGCTGGCTGCTGTGCTGCAAGAGGAGAGGTGTCCCTGCTGGGTCACCCCTTCCCAGCTGCACCCAGGGGCTGCTGCAGGTTTTGGGGTGCTGACAGAGAGGGGGATTGCTGATGGAGCACATCACAGGGGAGCAGCAGCCCAGGCACTGTCCCCAGGGCTGAGCCCTGCCTTCAAAAGTCAGGTCACCCAGGGTTGGGTTGAATCGCTGACACAGGGCATGCCCTTGTTCAGCAATTAATTTGGATGCAAGTAGCATTTGCATGTTAATTACTCTGCCTAAGTAACACCATGTGTGGAAGAAGAGCTAGTGCTTTTCCTCTACTCTGAAATAACTCCATTTATAGACAAGCTCTTTGAGACAGATGGGGCTTAAAGCCGATACCAAGCCACTGCCTACATTTTCCACACAGCATCACCTTGGTTTTGTCAGACTGTTATGTGGGATCAGGGGACCCAAGGGGTGCCCCAAATCAGAGCTGGAGGGCAGAAGCACTGTGCTAAGTAACACAGAGACCTCCCCACACCAGCTAACCTCACGTGTGGACTTTCCTGCGGGCAAGCACAGCCTCCATGAGCTGGTATCTGGGTGGGTGGGAAGGAATTTGGACCCAGTGGATCTTATTACCAGTGCGCAGCGCTGTGATTAAGGAGGAACACGCTGCCATCGCAGCGCTCACAAGCCAAAAGTCTGGCGTTAGGACTAGTGATTGCATCCAAATTGGACCCTATGCTGGCTGAGGACACCTCGCTCCGAGCAAGGAGCTCAGCAACCTGGAGCCTGCACCATAGTCTGGGGAAAGGGGAGAGAAATGAGTGTCCTAGCCCCCGCCCCCCCCAGCTCATCTGTGGGTTTAAAAGCTCTTCCGGAGAGAAGGAACAGGAGGGAGCTGTGTAAAAGGCTGCTGAGAAATATTTAAATATTTCCGCTTACAGCATAACTTGAGTCATTTGGAATGGAAAGTTTCCATTGCTCAATAAATCTAGCACACTCATTTAAAACGAAGGGGAAAGAAAAAAAAAAAAAGGACAACTTCTTGTTGGCTTGAGGAATAGTCCAGTGTGGTGGAGGCACTGACGCGCACCACCCACCAGCAGGTACATGATGTTCTTGGCCCAGGCTGGGGCTGAGGAGGGACACGGGCAATGGGGCAGGGGCAGGGCAAGGGGTGCATTTGCTGCCAGGGAAAGCCTGCTTGCTCATGCTGGCTGAGCTAACGCAGAGGAAAAATCAGGTTTGGATCAGAGCAGGTTGGGGAAAAAAAAAACCTGTGCACCTTTGGATGAAATTAAAATGCATGAGAAGCTTTTCAGCATGTGTTTTCTTGAGCTGCCCAAGCCTGAAGCGATGCTTTGCATTACCTGATTGCAAGGGCAAATTCATGCCAGGGGTGCAAACATACTCAGCTGTGACTTCTGTCCAGGAAGGGCAGATTTGACTTTGGACAGCCCTGGCAGGGATGGCTCCAGTGCTGGATTACCCTGAAATCCAGGAGCCCTCTGCTTGAAGTACAGGTTGTGGGATGGAGGATCAGCTCTACCTGCTCCCAGACCTTCTGCCACTCCCCACAAGCAGAGCTTATTCCTAACAGTACACTTTCCAGAATACCGCGTTTCCCACATCAAGTTTTGGGGGAATAGAAGGAGGTTATGGGGTGAAAGAAGGAGGTTTATATGTGCGTGGACAGCTATTTTCAAGCAGCCCTCAGCCATACCGATGGCTCCTGCATGGAGTAGCTGGGGAAGGAAGATGCCACCAGAGCTGGTCGCCTGCAGTGGCAGGGGCCAGGGCAGGGACTGCAGTGTACCCCAGCAACTGCCACTCTCCCTGCGAACTGAGACCCCGGGCTGCTCCATACAGGCAGCTCCAAGGGGGGAAGAGGACTCCCTCTGCATCCCTTGGAGCATCCTCATGGGCTCCCTGCTCCAAGAGCCCCCAGTGCCTGCCTCCAGCCTTTCTGAGCACCACTGACACCTCTCTGTCAGAAAAACCTTTGCAGTTTTAAGGCCACTTCAGTGCCAGAAAGCTTCTCCCGTGATTCTATTTCCCATCCATCCCAGCCAACCTCCAGCAACAGTGGGGTTCTGCAGCCAAAGGATGAGCTGGCATGAGGACCACAGGCACAAGGCTTGGGGAGCCAGAAGCTGCTCACAGCAGATAAGGGCACGTGTGTGCATGCATAAAAGTAAGTAAACAGAGCAAGACCCTTAGCAGCACCTTCTTCCCCACCCCCAAGGAGACACAGGGGACATGGGAGAACAAAACTGAGACAACACAGAGCCCTGCCAGCCCCTTCTCCCCAGGGCTGATGGCTCTCCCAGGGGAAGAAGTGTGTGTTGGGGGGTGGTTTCATCCCTTTGGCTAGCAGCCAAACACAGTTGGCCTCTCACTCCCCCCCAGGGAATAAAGGAGAGAATTGGCAGGGTAAGGGGAAAACTCATGGGTTGAGATAAAAATAATTTACTAATTGAAATAAAAAAATAATAATC
This sequence comes from Antrostomus carolinensis, assembly GCF_000700745.2. Taxonomy (NCBI): domain Eukaryota; kingdom Metazoa; phylum Chordata; class Aves; order Caprimulgiformes; family Caprimulgidae; genus Antrostomus; species Antrostomus carolinensis. The sequence goes on along the minus strand of NW_010291838.1, from coordinate 67,140 downwards.
ATAATAATAGAATATGCAGACAAGTGATGCACAGTGCAATTGCTCACCACCCACTGACCCCGTCCCCAGCCAGCTATCCCAGAGCAGAGACAGTGCCAAAACTGAAAACTGCAATCCCAGAAGAGTGAGCCTGAGCTATGCCCAAGAGAATCACCAAAAGAATCCTCAGCTTTCCAGTGAATCCCCATTAATATGATGAACATAACATAATATGATATGGAATATCTCACTGGCACATCCAAATGCCAATTTCTGGTTTTGCTAATTACTAAGCTTCCTTTGCACTTGCAAACTAGCAAAACACTATGACCTTGGACTTCAAGCAGCAACTAAAAACATCAGTACATTATCAACATTCTTTTCATAACAAACCTCATACTGAAACCAAAACACAGCTACTCTAGCTACTAAGAAGAAAATTAACTCTATCCTAGTGAAACCAGGGGGTATTTCACTGCAGCACTCTGAAGGGCACGAGTGAGCATCAGGGGGGTGACCTACCTGCCCCCTCCCCATCTCCTACACACCAGACCCTACAAGTGGAGGGGGAGGATGAGAGCAGGGAAGGCTCTTCCTTGCAGGCAGTGGGCAGGGCTTGGACTGCGGCAGTTGCATACCCGCTGTCACCCTGATGGACACCAGAGCACCCAGCTGCCAGAGAGAAATAAATACCAGGAGGTCCCTCTCCACCTGAAGATGCAGCTGCAGTGCAGAAACTGTCTCTAAATATAATATTAGGCTGCTGGTGTTTTTGTGGAGCTGAGACACAGGCAGCCCAGTGGCAGGGTTCTTACCCAAACTGTTCAGACCAGGTAGCACAGAAGTATTGCCTCCCTGCAGCGGGTAAGTGTGATAGCACCTGCTCACATGTTGCCCCTGTGTTCCTGAGCAGATAATGATAGTGGTCTAGATACTTAGATACCTTCCTGCCCAGGCTAGAGAAACAGAATTACTGCAAATACTGCTATTTCTGGTCAGCCTGAGAAATACCATTTCCCCGGTCACTCCTGCCCTGTTGCAGGACTGGCTTTTAAACAGCAGCAATCTTGCTTTTACAGCCAGAAACTTGAAACTAATGAAAGCTATTTACATCCAAGGCATGAGAAACGCTGCAGACAGAGCACTGCAATTTGATGAGAGATGGCTCCATAATCACCAAGAAGGATTTAAACAAACAAACCAAAAGGAAACTGTACCATTAAGAAAACCAAATAACAAGAGATTAAAAACAACACAGCATCACTAACAGTGGCAGCAGCTTTTCTGCATGTACAGAAGCAGCCATATGGTCACAGGTGACATTCTCAGCTCAGCACACACTAAGGAGTCAGGCCAGAGGGCTGCAGAGCTGGGTCCAGGTCTGCCTGTCCCACCCTCTTCTGCATCACCCTGGACAAACCATTGTCCAACCTTTTGCCCCCTGCAGTAATACAAGTGAGGAGAAGTCTAGAATATGCAATACCACAGTCACACCTCCCTCCCTCCTCCCAAAATGATGCACAGTAAGTACTACCTGTGCCAAATGGCTGTGCTTGGAAGGAGAAACAACAGCTGCCCCACCTTAAAAGCCCTGCTAAATCCAGTTCAAGTCTTGCCTGGTCTTTGTAGGCTCTTGGAGATGGGCTGATGCTCACAGTGTGTTCATGTCTTGCCCAGGCCAGGGGGAGGAGAAGGTCTGAAGATGCTTTCTGGGATGTTGAAGTGACAAATTAAAAGGAAAGGAAATGGAAGGAAGAAAAAGAAGGAGACCAGGTGATTTCAGTGGTCCTCTTCTTTCAAAGCACTACCGTGTACTTTACATCACAAGTGTTTCCAATGAAACTCCAGCACCTGCATTTCATTTGACTGGGGTTTTGTTACAGGCTTTTCCAGCTCCTAAGACCAGACCACTGAAAATAAAATCAATAAAAGCTAAGTTTGACTTGCAGCCTCTTATAGAGTGATGTTTAGATGGAACTGTTCTCCAGTATATGTAGGTAAGAACCATTGTGAGGAAGAGGTTCTTGAGGCAGAGGGTGGTGGAGCACTGGAACAGGCTCTCCAGGGAGGTGCTCATGGCACCAGGCCTGACAAGATTCCAGAAGCACTTGGCCAAGGCCCTCAGACACATGGTCTGAACCTCGGGATTGTCCTGTGCAGGGACAGGAGTTGGACTCAATGATCCTTGTGGATCCCTTCCAGCTCACAACGTTCTGTGATTATATTGTTCCCACATAACTCTGCTGTCAGCATTACAAGACTCTTGCTGGGCTAACTTTAGTGTTTCTGTCTATTAAGCCCCAGAATTCAGCACATATTATAATTTTCCTTCATTATTACTCACAGACTGGATCAGTCTCTCTGTGAACTGGGAAAGGGATGTGCCTGTTCAGGCCTCTGAGTTTTGTGCAAAATTTCAGTGTAGGCTTAGCACAGCAAGTTTGTGGGTACCCGACCAGCCTCTCAAAGAGCTATGCCTGCAGTGCCTGTGACACAGGGTAAAACACAAATGGGTAGGAGGCTCTCCCAGACTGCTTGAGGCTGTATGTTAACTAATGAGTATTGTCAAAATTTCTGTTTGGTTTTTGAGATATTTCCTGTTCAGAAAAACACACCTGGAAACCCACTGCCCTGCTGTTCACTAACCCCATGTTACTCAGGGCTCGGTGAGCAGAGACTGCGTTTGGATGCTAGCATGTTTTCCGTAAATTACATCTATTTTGGATGTAAGCAGTGACTATTTGTTGAAGCATTGTTTTCTGTTTTCTTGTTCTGATTGTAGGCTGAAGGTTCAAAGAGATTCAATTTGAGAACACCAAGAGTGGCCTTTGCTGTGGTTTCCTAAGTAAAAGAGGAAAGTTAAATACTGTAACACAAACAGGGATGTGGTCCTCCACTGTGCGTGGAAAAACTCTGCTCTCATTAAATCCCAGCAAACGAAAGCAATCAGTTGCTATAGCTTCCCCATGCTGCCATCACGTTAACAGCTTTGCCCAGGCTGCCTGATGAGGTTGCTGCCACCTCCATGTCCCAACCTCCTTCACCACCCGACCCCCTTCACATCCCAACCTCCATCAGTCCAGCTCGCCACGCGGCTGTTGCGCATGCACTGGGAAAAGCAGGCATCATATCAGGTCTTTGCTCTTGTTTTGGAGTATTTTTAACAACTCTTGAAGCATTTTATTTTCCAGAAGGTTGGTACCCATATTTTTAGGTGTTGCTATCTGCTTTTCATAGGCCCCGAGTCGGTGTGTATCACGGGGTTTGACTTTACCACCTCTGATGTCTCAGTGCTGTGCCTCAAATTCCCCTTTCTCAGGGGACAGTGCCTGGTGGAACCTAATTGAGGCAATTTTCAAATAAGTTCTTGTGTTGCAGCAGCTCCAAGGGGCGTAATAAAGACGAGGGCCTCTCTGTGTGGGAGGCTTTAGCAGGATCACTGCCTTTAAAAGCCTCTAGTACTAGAACAGACAACACCTGGGCACAGGCTGCCTTATGTGATAAAGTCACCAGGGCAATGGGAGGACAACATTCGGTGGGGTCAATCTTCTCCTCTTGGCAGTGCACTTTACAGTGTGCTTTCAGGTTCCAGTTGCGTGCACAGGCAGAGAGAGCTTGGGCTCTGCCTCTGATACATGTTGCCCGTGTACCTATAGAGAGTTGTCCTGGTTTTGCTAGGATAGAGTTAATTTTCTTGTTAGCTAGACTAGCGCTGTGTTTTGGTTTCAGTATGGGATTTGTGATGAGAAGGACGTTGATAACATACTAATATTTTTAGTTGTAACTGGAAGATGAAGTACACTTCCAATTTCCCCATGTTTTGCCAGTCTGCAGGTACAAAGGACTGGGGGGAGAAAAAGCATAGTAATTAGCAAACTCGAATTGGCATTTGGATATGCCAGTAGGATATTCCATATAATATAACATCATATTCAGTATGTTAATGAGAGTTGACCAGAAAGCTGGGGATTCTCTCGAATCATTCAGACTCGCTCTTCTGGGATTGCAGTTTCAGTTTTGGGACTGTCTCTGCTCCAGGATCACTGGCTGGGGACGGGCTGGGCATCAGTCAGGTGGTGAGCAAGTGCACTGTGCATTGTTCATTTGAATATTCCATTATTAGTTGTTGTTGTTGTTATTATTATTATTACTTTAATTATTAAATTATTTTAATTATTAAATTGGTTTTATCTCAGCCCATGAGTTTTCTTACTTTTACCCTTCTGGTTCTCTCCCCCATCCCATTGGGGGAGGGTGAGAGAGCAGCTGTTTGGTGTTTGGCTGATGGCCAGGATAAACCCACCACAAGAACGCTGGAGGAAAACACAGCCTAGGTCTGGCTGGTTATGTACATACATTATATAATGTATATTGTATTCATATTGCATATGATCATCATCACTTATTAAAAACTTCATCAAGACCTGAGATGCTTTTGCTGAGAGCAACCTCTTTCATCATCACAGATGTTTTTGGGAGCGTGTGGTGCCACAGAAGGAGGAGCTCCTGAGGGCATATAGCTGCTTTCAGCCCCGTGCAGCACTGGCTCAGACTGGTGGGCTCGGCCAGCCGGAGCAGGATTTCTGCCCCTGCTCTGTTCCCACCATTGCTGTGGGCTGAGCAGAGAAGCTTTCAAGTGCTGCCAACTCTGCCTCCAGAGCAGTCTCCCCAGCTCCTCATGGGGCCAGAAGCTTACCCAAAGCCAACAAGCTGCGTAGAGGTCCTGGGGGCAGCCCAGGACTCCAGCTGGCCCCTGGGGAGCAGTGAGCATCCTGCTGCAAGGTTGAAGAGTGTCACGGCCAGATTTATGCTTTCCCGTTGTGCAAGTGCCCTTTCCCAGTTGCTGTCAGGCACCAGGAGGGGAAGACAGTCTGTTGCCGTCTTTTTTTGGTTGTTAATGTTGGATGCAAGTTCCCTGAAGCCATCAACTGAGCATCTGGCACCGTCATCCCCTGCACGCTGGCACTTCATCATCCCAAACCAGGGGACATCGTTAGTGATCTGCATGGCTGTAGCACTCACACAGAGTGGGGTGTGAGTTTCTCCTCCATCTGCTCCCCCACCAAGTGCCTCCTCATCACCCCAGAAGTTGTTTTGGGTGGCTGGAAAGGCTCTGGCGGCTTTCCAGCTGTTTAGATCAGAATCTCCTTCTTTTTTGAGGTTTTGCTAGGGGTTTGCATTGTGTTGAGTTTCAGGAAGCACAATGAAACTGAAGATCTTTCTATGCCAGGCTCCTGCCCTCAAGTACTTAAGTCTCTGGGGAATGGAGAGCAGACAAAGGAGAAGGAAGAGAGTACAATATCTGAGCAAAAGATCAAGCTGATGAGAGCATATATTATTCATTAAGTGTATCTCCTGGACAAGTAACAGTGGGAGTGTGGGAACAGAGCTTACAATTGTCTTAGGTACAGTTTTTAAATATTTATATACCCATTTTTATCTCCACTTTTTTGACAGCTGTTTACTTCATTTGGGATAGGTCTCAGCCTAGCCACCATTTTTGAAAGAGGGTATATTTATATATTCCCACTGGTTTCATTGGTGAGGACAGGATGTGCTTGCAATTATATGAGTGCACTCACATCCTCTGAACCTGGAGCTTCCCCAAACCAAAGCAGTTCTCTCTACGGATTTTGCCCCCTCATTGGCTTCAACTGTCTGTTGCCTAAGGGGAAAAAATACAGGACAGAGATTCCTGAGCTACACTATGGCAGCCAACATTTAAAAAAAATACTTGCTGCCCATTGCAATGGCCATGGAGAGAGCTGCAGAGGTCTGAGTTTGTTTCTGAAGTTGGTGGTAGTTGAGTCCTCTCCATGAGACCTGCCTGTTAAGTGAACTCAAGACAGAAACCGGAGCTGCTCTGACCCACAATCACATTTCTTTTTGGTGGCAGAGATGCCAGAAATTAATCTGCATGTTGCTTTCCCAACCTGCCAACTTTTCTCTTGTTTCTACTTTTAATACTAGACAAATCTGCTCAGAGGAGCTCACAGAAGACCTCCTAGCTGTATATTCACACTGCAGGGCTCCTGCTGACTTTTGGAGGGTGCCTCCTGCTCCCAGACTGATGGAGAACTCGTAGGATGCTGTGCTAACTGCATCAGAGTGTGAAGGAACTGGGAACACCAGTTCAGCTCAAGGACTTGGGCCTCCAGCACAGAGATAATGAGAATTAAGTGGCTTGTGCCAAGAGCTTCCCCCTCCCAGAAGTACACAGCTTTGGCTTCTGGCATCATTTACACCCCCTGGGTTTTCCTTCCCCATGCAAGCCCCCAATTCGAGACCTCATCTGGGAAGCCAAGCAGAGAGAACCACCCCTGTGGCGGGCTGGTGGCTGCAGAGTTACCCCATATTTCAAAGTGGGTGCTAAAACCTTTCTGCTCAAAAATGAGCAGGGAGCTAGCGAAACAAATCCTCCCCAGCTTGAGCCTCTGCAATCGCTTTCTACCCTCCTCTCCACCCCAAGAAGAGCAACTCTGCACTGTCACACAAAATTAAACTTTCACTTTATTCTCCAGTCTAATCTCTCCCTCCACAATATGATCCCGAGGCTTAATCTGATTACGATCCTTCATATCACACCATAACAAATGGCCCCAGCTGCCAAGCTAAGCAGTTTAATGAGACACCGTGTTGGCTATCAAACGAAAGGCGGAGGAGATATTGCAAACAAAGACATTGTTTGCTCAGTCCCATCCCCGGGATGTGGTGCACAGGCTGCAAGGAAATGCTTGTGCAACTAATGTCATGCCTCTTAGAGAAGAAAACCTGCCTTTCTGCAAGAGTTTTGATGGGGGAGCTACACTTTGTCAGCAGGGTGGTGAGTGCTGCGAGGCCAGAAGCCCTGAGATACAAACACAACATTTGCTGGCCATGGAGGTCTGAACGCAAAATACAGAAAAAGCAGATTGTCTTTGTTCAGATGGTATTAGATACGATCTAAACATAACAGCCCAAGACGTATCACATGGCAAATCAATATCATTATTTGTTAATCCAAATGCAATCAGACACTTTTTTTTTCTTCCTGCCTAGATAAGACCCACCCTTCCCCCTCAGAACTGCAGCCATAACGTAATTCTCTCTTAGAGGCTAATGGCATTCATAAATTATGCTCAAGATCTATTGTTCATTTAATCCTTTTTGCTGTTATTAGCTCTGGTCACTGATCTCTTGCCTCTCCAGTCTGTGGCATTTTAATGACACAGCTAGAAAACAGCCAAACTCTTCAGCTTAGCGGTAATAAAAAGTCAGATTTTTGTGTTACAAGGAGGGACGACGTCTACCACTGACTTGAAGTGGAAGGAGTGGGGGAGAAACACAGCTCAGAGATGGCTGTTGACTCGGGATGGCAGTGGGGAACACTCTGGAACAGACTCATTGATTCTGGCCTGAGCTCAGGTCTCACAGAGATGATAAATCCATTGGCTCACAGCCTTGGGAATTCGGTTCTCTTCTAAGACAATCGGACCATGAAAAGCCTTTCAACCAGCCTAACCTGGTTTGCCAAAGGAAATCATTTACCATAGTCGCTCCTCCTTTGAAGTTGCAGTTATTTTTTAAGAGAACTTGACCCTGGGGTATGCTTTCCTCTTCAGCACAGGGGATATGCTGCATGGATTAGGACTATCTATGTGACATGCCATTACAGGAGATACTGAAGAGACCCCATCTGGGACGCTGCAAACCACCCTGGTTATTCATGCTGAGATGAATTACACTTGAAAAAGGTACAGAGCAGTACTGAAACAGAGGTTTTATCAGAGAAAAAGAAACCATAAGAGTCTGGCACATCTAGTCATGCTTAGATAAATCCAAGGAAACTTATGATTACCCTTGTGATGGTTGCACAGCCAGCAAACCCTATGGAGGGAGAGCAGGAGCTTGATCTGTATTGGTACAAACCACACAACACTGCCTGTGAACACATTTAGACTGAAAGTTCAAAGAAAGCTTCTAATGATCTCTGTGGGTCTGAAACAGTCTGCCTGCCCAAGGAGCCAGGGGCAAAGTATCTATCTACCTTTGAAACCACTGTCGGTTCGTTTGAGGGAAAGGACCAGAAACAGAAAGAGCAGTGGGTGGATTTGGTGGTTGATGAGACCCTTCTAAAAGGGGATCATAGGAATTCGCCACTTCATGTTAATTTCCTTAAAAATTGTTTTTGCAACAGATATATTTTTATCTCCTCTGAGATGCATTTTATTTTTGGTTCCTTACTAGCTTGGAACCACACTTCCATAAGCTCTCTTAAATGAATAAAACTCATTCCCTGGAAAGCGTTACCTTCAATACAACATATGGAACCTTGTTCCCCGTGTCCCCCAGTGGTGTTGGTGACAGTGTTGGCACCAGAAGGGGCTATGATGACCTGGCCTTTGCTTCTGGGATTCAGTGCAGAAGCAGATGGGTCTGAGGCTGCCTGCAGCTGCAGCAGAAGGGGTTTGGCTGTTTGGGTTGCTGTACAACAAATGGTTGTACCCAGCCCCTCCAAGGAAGCAGTGAAAATGCCATGGGCCAGATGGAATGAGCCATGGCTTGGGATCAAGCTCTGGGCCACCCTGCATGGAAAGTGGTGCCTTGCCAGGCTGAAGGAGGGTCGATGCATGTTTCTCTGAGCTGTTGGCTTGTGTAGCTACACGATTCCAAGAGTGGCTTCTCTAAGAAAGGAAACAAGAAGATATTTAGCTTTTTAATCAAGAAAACTTTTAAGTTGCGCAAGCCACAGTTGTGCAGCTGGTAATTACCACCACCCAGGGGAACCTGAGAAGATGCCATTCCTTTTTTTTAATCACTACAAAGCCTTTCGCTCTGATTAATTCTTTCCTTGATGCATTTCCTCATAATTTCTGTTTGTGAGGATGCTAAGGGTAAATTAGAGAATCTTTCCTGTGGAAAATACATTTTGCACTCTCCACACGCCTGGTCTCTGGTAGCATCTGTGCATTCCTCACGCACCCAGGAGATGCTTTCAAAGCCAGGCTCTGATCCTGTCCTCTCTTTCAGACCAAAGGCGTTGCTTGGAGCAGAACTGACAAATACCTGTATCATGATGAAAATGTTCTCCATTTCTTCATGCTGCAACAGCTTGGATCAGAACATTTGCTACCTGGAACTGTTTCATTTCCTTTAACACTGCACATATTCCTCCAGCCAGAGTAGTCAGACCCCAAAGAGGTCAAGGACACCACAGATCTCCTACAGCGATGACAAATGTTGGCCTGATAGGGTGAGTGGGATCTCTTACCATGTTTTGAGGACATGACATCGCAAGGGCCTTGGATGAGAGTCCCAGGGAGGGGGCAGGGAAAGGGGAATAATAATGTTCACCCTTAAAACCAGCAATCTTAGCACTGGTAAGGAGAAAAATATTCAGTGTGAAGGAAGAATTAGCCTGTTATCTATCACTGCCCATACCCCAGATTTACACAGAGAGGCCAGGCTGCTCCCACTGGGAACGTGGTTTGCAAGGTAACTTCATTGCTGGGCATCACTCCAAACTAAAGATGGAGCATAATGAGGAGCTTGGAGGAGGAGGGAGGGGGGGAGTAGATTGTCTGTAATGGCCTCTGTGTACACCTGGGTCCCACAACATAAAGGAGAGATGATGTGCACTCAGAAATGACCATTCCCACCAGAGTCAAAGGGGTGGCATCACAAATGACCGTTCCCACCAGAGCTGAAGGGGTGGTATCAGAAAACCTGTTCAGAGAAAAATCTCTCTTTGTGGTGGGTGGAAGGAGAAAAAGAAGGAGCCAGAAGTGCCTAGGAGGTAGGCACACGTGGGAGTCACGGTCACGTTGCCTTCTCAGCAGGCTGGTGGCCCAGCCCCGTGGAAAGAGGGCAGGACACGTGCTCTGATGGTGGCTATTCCCTCAAGTTCCCTCCTTCCCAGAACCCTGCCTGCACTTTGCTTGTCAGTGTTCTCCCCAAACCAGGGCTGTTGGGAATTACTGCAAGCCCATCTTTTGCTGCAGAAAGCAATAAATCCGTAATCCGGCTTTTGGAGCAGTTCCCGGAGTTTAGAGACCTTTTACCCGAGTCTTGCTATTTATTAGAAAGCTCTCCCATGGTCTCTTTCCTTCTCTCTTTTTTGGCAATAGAATTTAGCATTAAATTAATGGAGTTCATTTGTCTCAGTTCAATGATAACTAACAAGATGCTGATTTTAAGAGCAAGGGAGGTGCTGGATCCGTGTGCATGTTTGAGAGAGACATTGCCCTCTAGTGACATGAAGGCAGGCAACGTAAAAGGACTAAAACATCACGAGTTTTGTAAGGTTTTACAAAGCAACCATTTTCGATTTGAAGTTTCTGATAGATGGAGCAATGGTGTCTATGGTAGGGGCTGAGAATGTCCTATAGCTGTAAGGAGGTCCTCAGCACCCATCATGAGCCATCTCAGCATCCCTCAGTTAAGGCTCCAGAACATGGTGTGACAGTGAGGATTGCAGAATCATGGAATCACAGAATGGTCTGGGTTGGAAGGGACCTTAAAGCTCATCTAGTTCCAACCCTGCTGCCATCAGCAGGGACATCTTCCACTAGACCAGGTTGCTCAAAGCCTCATCCAACCTGGCCTTGAACACTTCTAGGGAGGGGGCATTAATCTAAAATCAAAGTCCTCTCCTGCCCAGCCAGCAGCTAGCAACAAGCTACCTTGAACAAGCTACCTTTCAAATATCTTGAAAAACACTGTCAGTTAGTGCTCAGCCTGAGTGCCATCACCCTGTGCAAAGGCAGTGGTGGCCAAGAGCTCCACCATGAGTCAGCTAAAATTATCTCATAGTTGCTGTTTCATGTCTCCAGAACAGAAGATTTCTGTGAACACTCATTGCACCCCACATCTCATCACAAACATGCATTGTGGATACTTTTGGAGTGTCTATTGTTCTTGAGTGCTGTGATTCACATGCATGCAAGACAGTTCCCTTTTGGCCACTGTTTGCCTCTCCTTGTTTTAAAGACAATAATTCAGTTAAGGAGAGAAAGCAGTGAGAGGTAAGCAAAAAGTCACAGCCAATCATAAAGAAATTATGAAAGTCAAGAATTCTCCTTCTTTCCCTGATAGTGCCTTTGGGAGTCAGCAAATACTCATGAAAGCAATTAAAAAGAGAGGGAGAACAAATGATCATCACATTCCTTCCAGATGCTCTGAACAAAGATAGAGCTTTTGATTAAATTTGATATACTTCAAGAAAGTCTGTATCTGTCAAGATGCTCACTTTTTTTAAAGAAATATTAAAAATATGAAACATAAAACTTATTCTGTAGCCAAAACACAATGTGATATCCTTCATTTGGAGAAAAACCTTAGGATAAGGGCATGATTTTGCAGTCAGGCTGGATTTATAAGTGAAAAGCTATTTGCAGAATGTTTACTGTGATATGAAATCCAACAAGTACATTCAGCAAGATTTTTTTTATCAGAGACCTCCTGCACAACTCTCCCACCACCACAAAAAACTGCCTCACCCCCACCCCACACCCAAGCAGACCTGCACTCTTTGATATAAAATAGTATGTAGTGTATCACCAACCTGTCTCTGAGACAGCGTTATTTCTTGTATTCAACTACTTCAATGGACATACTAGTTCTTCCTTCAATGCCTTTTCTTTTCCCTCACCCTTTGCTAATGGCCCTGCTGTGTCATGTCTTGATGTTCTGGAGAAAAAGATGGGGGTGATTCTATGCCTTTGTGGTCAGTGGCAACATACTTTCCTGGGCAGATCTTCAGTTTTATATGGTCACGATGATACCTCCTGGGGCAGCATATGCTAGCGGGTGCATTTGCCTGTGTATCAACAAGAAAAAGAGAAAAAAAAATGATCAGAGTTGGCTCAAAGCAGGGGTCCATCATTATGTACTTACTGGGTTTGCTGATTCATTCCCGGCTGCAAGAGGCTGCCGTCCTGGCAGAGCAGCAGCACCTTCCATCTCGTGGCTCTGCAGCTCTCGTGCCTACCATGTCCCTTCAGAACAGGCTGTGAACCGCAGCAACGGAGGACACTTCATACATAGTTGCGGCTAGGATATCACCACTGAAACACTTTTCCCCTTGGCCATAAAGGGAGATAAATTCTTCAACAGCCTCAACTAAATCCCAAATGGATCATTCATCAGAGCCCTAAAATATCAAACTTGAAATTAAGAGCCCTGAACATTTTTCACTGTCGTTTCAAACTTCAGAATCACAGAATGGTCTGGGTTGGATGGGACCTTAAAGATCACCTAGTTCCAACCCCCCTGCCATCAGCAGGGACACTTTCCACTAGACCAGGTTGCTCAAAGCCTCATCCAGCCTGGCCCTGAACACTTCCAGGGGGCAGCCACAGCTTCTTTGGGCAACCTGTGCCAGTGTCTCACCACC
>NW_010291838.1:39059-54536 GCF_000700745.2 Antrostomus carolinensis | reverse complement strand
CTCTGGACTCACTCCAGTAGGTCCATGTCCTTCTTACGTTGGGGGCCCCAGAGCTGGACACAGCACTGCAGGTGGGGTCTCACCAGAGCAGAGTAGAGGGGCAGAATCCCCTCCCTCGACCTGCTGGCCACGCTGCTGGGGATGCAGCCCAGGACACAGTTGGCCTTCTGGGCTGTGAGCGCACATTGCTGGCTCATGTCCAGCTTTTCATCCACGAGTGCCCCCAAGTCCTTCTCCTCAGGGCTGCTCTTGATCCATTCTCTGTCCAGCCTGTATTTGTGCTTGGGGTTGCCCTGACCCATGTGCTTCAGCTACAAGACAAAACCAAGATGCAACAGGAGACATTGCTTCATAGTCACATCTGCCTGACTCTGCTTGGCAGATTGGTATCTCTTTGCTTTTTATGAAAACATCTCTGCTTGCTAGAAACAGGAAAGCCATGCTTTAACAGTGGGGGGATGTCATCACAAAAATGCCACTTGTGCCCCATTTAGAAACGAGCCCAGAATAAAAAGGTTTAGGAAGAGAATTTACCTGTCAAAACAGTGCCACACAACATGGTTACCCACGTGGAAAGGCAACTTGGAGGGTATTCCCAGGTCCTGAGCAAAGAAAGCACCAGTTTAATGGCAGGGTCAGGTCTGCACACAATGGGATCTGATGCAGGAGACCAGTGCAAGAATGACCGTGCAATTGGGATCCTACCTGACCAATATCTTCTCTGGAGGGGGAGGGGAAGGGGGAGAGGGAGAGGGAGAGGGAGAGGGAGAGCCGTGCAATTGGGATCCTACCTGACCAATATCTTCTCTGGTAAAGAATTAACTGTGGAAAAAAGCCTCCTTCTAGAGGAGAGGAGGGAGAGGGAGAGGGAGAGGGAGAGGGAGACTATTTCAGTTGTAAGTGACCTACAACGATCATCTACTCTTGACCAATTCAGAGCTGACCTAAAGTTAAAGCATGTTGTTAAGGGTGTTGTCCAAATGCCTCTTAAACACTGACAGGCTTGGAGCACTGATCACCTCTCTAGGAAGCCTGTTCTGGTGTTTGACCACTCTCTCAGTAAAGAAACACTTCCTAATATCCAGTCTGAACCTCCCGTGGCACAGCTTTGAACCATTCCCACTCATCCTATTGCTGGATCCTAGGGAGAAAAGCTCAGCTCCTCCCTCTCTGCCTCTCTTCCTCAGGAAGCTGAAAGAAAATTATTAGGTCACCCCTCAGACTCCTTTTCTCCAAACTAAACAAGCCCAAAGTCCTTAGTCACTCCCCACAGGACATTTCTTCCAGCCCTCTCACCAACTTTGTTGCCCTCCTCTGGAGACCTCTGAGGACCTTCATATCCTTCTTAAGTGGTGGGGCCCAGAACTGTACATGGCACTCAATGCAAGGCTGCACCAATGCCAAATACAGCAGGACAGTCACCTCTTTTGACTGGCTGGTGATGCTGTGTTTGATGCACCCCGGGATGCAGCTTGCCCTCTGGGCTGCCTGGACATGTTGATGGCTTCTACTGAGCCTGCTTTCTGCAGGGCTGCTCTCCAGCCACTCCTCTCTCAGTTTATACTTGAGTCTGGTATTACTCTGTCCTAGGTCCAGAATCCAGCATTTGAACTTGTTAAATTTAATCCCATTAGTGAGTGCCCAGTGCTCCAATTATCTAGATCCCTCTGTAAGGCCTCAAGTGAGTCAACAGCACATCCCAGTTTGGTATCATCAGGAAAATTGCTAATGGTGCATTCAACTCCTGCATCTGGATCATTGATAAATATATTGAACAGAACTGGCCCTAGAATTGAGCCCTGAGGGATGCTGCTGGTGACCGGTCTCCAGCCAGATGTAGCCCCATTCACTACAACCCTTTCAGCTCTGTCCTTCTCCCAGTGCACCGTGAACCCACTCATCCCACAGCTGGACAGCTTCCCCAGAAGGATGCTGTGAGGGACAGTACCAAAAACCTTACTAAACCCCAGAAAAACTACATCCACTGCCTGCCCTTCATCCACTGGGCAAACAACCTTATCGTAGAAGGACATCAAATTAGTTAAACAGGACTTTCCCTTGGTGAACCCATGTTGACTATGCCTGATGATTTATTTGTTCTTTAAATGCCTTTCAGTAGTACTCAGTATAATCTTCTCCATAATTTTTCCAGTAACTGAGGTTAGACTAATGGGTCTGTAGTTTCCTGGGTTTTTCCTTCACACCTTTTTTTGAAGATTGGAATAACATTGGCTTCCAGTCAGCAGAGACCTCCCCAGACTCCCAAGACCTTTGGTAGATGATCGAGAAGGGTCCTGCGGTAACATCTGCTAGCTCTTTCAGAACTCTGGGATGAATCCCATGAGGCCCCATGGACTTGTGAACACACTCCCACGTACAAAATCAAGCCAGAAAGCAGAGGCTGTGCTAAAGATGCACGGTTAGACCACAATTTGACACAAGGGGGAGATGCTCTGCCATGGATGGTCATCTTGCAGGCCATCCACTGATGCAGCTCCCTAGAGTACGGGCTGCGGATCCTCTCTCTGCCACCTCCCTTGGCAAAGGCGATACTTATTTACTTTCCTGCACAGGTGTAAGAAAAAAAAAAAGCCCACTTTGGTTTAGTTTCAATGATTTAATAACAATTAAACCAATATTCTTTATACTCATTCTAGAACTCCGTTCTTTTGAACACTAACACTGATTTTCTTTTAAAACATCCATAATATTAAATGCACTGGGGGTTTTGGAGCTAACAGCCTTTGAAAAAATATTCTTCTGTACACTGCCCAAAAACACATGGGTGCTAAAACTGGGGAAAGACCTGCTCCTCCTCAAGCCTGCTGGATGGAACCAGGGGTGAAATCCCCTCGTTGTATGGCACCAACACAACTGGCAAAGCCAAACCCAAATAAAACATATTTGAAGCTACTGGAAGAAAAATAGAAGTGGAGGAGAAAAAAAATGAGGAGGAGGCAAAAAAACACCGTTCTTCCTCATGTTTCCCTTGAGCTGTTCAACCCTAGCAGCATGGTTATCTTTATACTGGAGCAGGATTCAATTGAATTGGTGATGGAGGCATCAAAGTGCCTCCAAGAAAGCTTACAGCTTCAGTACACATCAGAAATGTTCCTCTGCTCTTCTGTAGAGCTGGCCTGTGAGGTAGGCAGGGAATTAAACCCACTGTCCTTGTGTGAAAAGGGGAGGCAGGAACAATACATGTGCTAGGTTACACAGCGGGTAGGCAGCAGAGTGAGACTTCTCTGCACCGTCCTTCTGCTTAGGTGCCACCAGACTAGAGGCAGAGAACAAGGCAGTTGCCTGCTTTGACTGACACAGAAGGTTGGGTTTCACTGGCTGTAGCTTCCAGGCAGGCTGTCACTGTTGAAAGCAAATTAGATCAGCTGGGCATCAAGCGATACCTCCCATCAGTTTTCACCACCCACTGCTGCCAGCTTGACACTTCTCTTTCACGCTGCATGTGCCAACTGTCTTACAAAGCCAGCTGCAACAACTAGTGGAAGGACACGAAGAACAACCACCGGTGGGGAGAGGAGGCAGGGGATCGCTGAGGAGGTCTTCTCCTGACTTAGTCCAGGCAGAAGACAGGGTTCTCCAGGAAGACCGTGAGCTTGCTGGCCACCAGGTCCAGGTCACTGGTGTTGGCATATTTGAGCAGGTTGGTGTTCTTGACAAAGTAATGCTTGAGGAAGTGCTGGCTTACGCACTTGTGCAGCTTCTGCACCAGCCTCAGAAAGGCTTCGCGGAAGCAGCGCCAATCCTTGGTGCGTGGGTATTTTTCACACGTCCAGAATAGCACTGTCTGCAAGAAGCAGATGGGAGAGAAGGCGTTAGAGGTTCTGTCGAGGGCTTGCACAGCTTACTAAGGCAACTTTAGTGCTGGTAAATGGCTGGCAGCCTTGGAAATCAGAAAGACTTGCATTGCTATCTCCCTGTGTTAAGGTTTCTGCAATGGAGGGATCACCACTAAAGCCTCCTCTGGGGATCAGGCAGAGCAACTCCTAGTTAGGACCTCTCCCCTGAGGAACTCCTCTCCATTGACTGGTCCAGGAGCCGAAGGAAAATGGTCTTGCTAAAACAATCTTAGCCTATCTGCCATCCTCCAACAGGAGCCTCTGTAGAAATGCCAGGCATTTTAGGCTGTAGAAAGTGGCCTATTATAGAATCGTAGAATTATAGAATCACAGAATCATTAAGGTTGGAGAAGACCTCTAAAATCATCAAGTCCAACTGTCAACCCAACACCACCATACCCACTAAACCATGTCCGTATTTTTTAAAAAATATGTAGACATGGCACTTGATGACATAAAGTGTGGAAGTGTAGAAGCTGGTAGGTGCAAGGAGGGAGAGAAGAATAATCAGATTAACACAATCATTTGTTAGCTTCAGCTGTATTTGGAGTGAAGACACACACAGCTCTGCACCCCAAACAGATTTTCCAAGCAACTACAGCAAGTGCAGCCTGTGTTTTTCTGACACGATACTAACAGCATGCTCTATGTTCTATTCCCTCAAGTTTATTTTATGCAATTTTACATTTGAGAAAACCATAATTAAAATAACAAAATGCATATGATTATTGCTTTTATAGTATTATTATTATTATTATGCTGCCCATGTTGCATTTTTACAGACTTTCCTATGACTGAGAATTTTCTGGAAGTACTTACTGTACCAAGGAAGTCATACCGAATGCCTTGATCAACCTGAAATCACTTTTAAAAGTACAAAGTCACCCGTCCTGGGTTCAATAGCTCTGCTACATTCCTTAGTGTCTTCTAAATCTCAACTTTATTTTGCAGATTCAGCAACCCACAAAGAGACCCATAGACACTATGAGAAGTGGCCGAACTCCAGCCTTCAACTCCTCTGTTTCTTCAGAGGTAGAATTTCTTAAAAACAAGCCACACTATTCTGGATTGCCTGGTTTGGTTTTTCTCCTCCTCCAGCAGTCATTGCAATAGTTGCAGTGCTGAGGGATTTATTCTCAGACAGCTTTTCAAATGTGAACAATTTTTTGTTCACAGCTGCAATAACCACAATGACTTTTTTTTTTTTTTTTTTTAATGTTGCCAGTGAAAAAAGTCCTAGTGAGGAATTTAAGCTGTAACTCTGCAAGAGCTACTCCTTGGAGACTTGCAGAACAGTTATCTTTTGTCACACTAAAACTACTTCAGCAAGATCCAGGGACAGCAGTTGCCATGAAGTTTCTGGAGGCAAGAAAAATAGTGCTGCTCTTCCAGTCAGTTGCCAAACAAGTGATCTATCCCCAGCATTTATGGAACCATCCCTAACAGCCAGCTGTCTACCAGAGGCTTTCAAAACATACGTAGCTAGGTCTTTCAGACTTCTGATCTTGAACTTCATTCCTATGAAGGTAGATATAATTAATACATTTACTCAGTTCTCTGAGGTTTTCACAACTTCTGGGGGGAGGATTTCCTCTGTCATAGAGAGCCTTTTTCTGTGTGGAATCTTGTTTAATAATGATTGATGGATACCTCAGACTGTGGAAACTTAATCATGTGAAGAAACCTAACACTAAGCCTCTGCTCAGCTGCTGGTTTCTTCACTAACTGTTTCTCTCTCTTTTTTTATCCATTTTTTTAACATTCCTTCTGTCTGGTAAACCAATCCTCTCTTGCAGTAAAAGCCTGACGTACAGTTAGAGTAAAGAACTGAAGAGCTTCTAAAGAGCTTTTTATTTTGATCAAGAGTCCATGCAACAACACTTCCTACACCTCTCCTTAGTCAGAGGTCATTATTAATGGTTAAACTGTTTTCCACTTTCTCCTATCTATGACAATTTTTTCACTAGCTTGTTCTTATAGGCACTGAGAAGTTTTGCATTCTACTGAGCTATAATCAGCCTCATCAACTCTTTTTTGACTCCATCTTGACTTAGATTAGTCCCATGACTATAACAGCATTTGATGGTCACAACATTTCCTTTAAGAGAAATCTTGGTATCCCATCTGGTTTTGGACACCAAAAGGTCAGTAACTACCATGGAAGCCTGGCGGCTCCAGGAGGATGGAGGCCCAGAAAATAGGATTGCTCTACTGTCTAATAAATGGTGCTGCCTGTGGTCCATCAACGTCTGCCACTGTCAGATGTGGGGACACAGTCATAGCAGAACCTTCTGTCTCTTCTTCACGGACGTTGTTGGTACAGGGGAGCCATCTTGAACCCTGAGGTATGTGCAGGGAGGATGCTACCAGCCCTTTACCTCTTTCTTCCCTTCCCACCCCAGGTAAAACAACAGCAGAACAGTCAGTTTGCACCTCATTCATGAAATAATGTTCACCTAAGAGAATTTGGTTTGATGCACAACCAGAAAGACAAACATACAAGTTTCCCCAGACAGATAGATGGATATGGATGGCTGGGACAGTCAAGAAGCAGGAGGTAACTGTGCAATTAAAGACAATATTACAATGCCTACATGAAGTCAAAACAGAGCAGGGGCCTCAACTCTATTATTATTTATGTTGCTGCAAATATAACGTTCCTACAGACTTTAGTTTTTGTTGAAGTTTGGAACATACATTTACTAAACTTCTTGCTACTGTAAAGCAATGAAATGATACTGCAGTTTTGCCACTTACCTTAGAAGTGACATAGGAGATGCTGCAGCGATTTATGCTGTGATACTTTGACATTACTGGATGGAAGCCCCTGCAACAGACACTGAGACCGTATCTTGATATCATGGTGATGCCTACCTGAAGGTGATAAGCGGTGATGACAGGCTTATTTCCAGCACACCAAACATCTTCCTTCATCTGCCTCATGATTCTGAAGCACTTCATGCGACAACCACCATCTTCATCGAGGCCTTCCATGAGCATACGCTCAGCACGGGAGAAGCACAGCTGCCAGTGATAATTGGAGCGGGCCAAAAGGTCGAAACCAAGAGACTAAGGACAAAAAGGGAAGTGTGACACCAGATCAGAGGCAAACATCTCTGAGCAATGCAGAGGGATGTTACAAAAAGGATGTGTGCCATCTCTCCAAGTGGGGCACTGCATTCTAAACAGGGTTAGCCAAGGCAGCAAACGGGTTCACGCTTCCACCCTAATTCCTAGTCAAATGACTGTGCAATTTGTTTTGTTTCCTCATATGCTGACATCAGTTTCTCCCAGGAGTTCTAGCTCCAGAGCCACCAGGTGCAGTACCGGCAGTGGTACCAGTACCACTAAAGCAGAGGCACAGCTCTGTGGGCACTTTGCCGTGGAGCAGCAGGTCATGCATGAGAGGGGAGAAGGACTGGAAGGAGCAACTGGACCCGTAGGAACATGGCAGCTGGGGCTGAGCCAGAGTGCCAGAATCTAGCCATGAATTCTGTAGGGGAAGATGGGGTTAGGCTGGAGGAAAACTGTGAGATAATGGCTTACACGAGGCAGACCAGAAAAGCAAGAATGACGCGTGTCAGGCAGAGCTACATAGGCAGAGCCATGTGCAAGAGACTCATGCAATGAACAGTTAACTCAGTTTTTCATCCACAGAATTCATCACTGTAAGGAGGGAAAAAATCCCAATAAAATCTGACAGAATACTTTGAAATACCACTTCTCTAGAGAATACAGAGAATACACCTTCCAACCACGCTGTTGCCTGTCATCACCATGCAGTCCTTCAATTGGGAAGCCATTGTCAGACACCTGCAAAGTAGATTCCAACACAGAGTTAGCAGTGCTGTTTACACTCTTCACCTTAATGCACTGCACTTTCTCCTGGGAAGGCCAACGCTTAAGACAACGAGGCCACTGAGCTTTCTTAGGCCAGCAAGTTGGAATCTCCACAGCAGGGACCAGCTCCACCTCGACCTGGGACTCTGATGTCTCCACAGCCACCCGGACTACTGAGCTGAAGCTCTCCAGCACTGTCACTTTACCTGTGAAGGAACAACAAGAGAAGATAATAAAGAGGAAAAGGTCCTTTTCCACAAGCCAAGCAAGGGACAGTCTAGGACCTTGCAGTTCTATTGGTCTGTCTTAACACTTTCTCTTCCATGCCATAAGGAGAATACAAGAAAAAACTTATCATCTTAATCTACCCTGGGGAATGAGGACAGTAAGAAGATGAGGGAACAAGTAAGTTCTCAATTTTACACTCAATTACCACACTTTTGTTTTCCTTTGTGGAAATACGGACAGACAACTGCTGCAACTTAACATTTCTAACAATACAGTGCAACAAGGAGATCACTGCAGATTAGAAGGGACCAGATGAATGTTTCATATCTAAAAATCTCTTTATTCCTTCAGAGAACCCTTGATCAGACCAAATGACTTACCCTTGCCCATAATTCAGAATGTTTTGTGGGTTATACACAAGTTTTGTTTCTGGGGATGCACTTGAAGAGAAGACAGTTACAAAATTTATGGCCTGATGAGCAGAGCAGTCATAGAAAAAGGGCTAACTGCTTGTCTCACTGGGATTGCTGAGTGTCAAGAAAAGTTAGTTCCATGGTGATATGGAGGAAAGAAGAACAGCTCATCTCCAGGAACAATGTGCTCTAAAGAAGCAGAAAGGAATGAAAGCTGCAACTAATGGACTTAGTGAGATGTTTCCTGTTGGTCCAACTGGGATCATGGAAGAAGTTTCTGTCCCCAGCTTTCCCTGTCACTCTAGCAGGATCACTGTCCCTTCAACTTTGCCATCTGAGCCAGTTAGTTTTGGCTGGGGTAGAGCTAATTTTCTTCTTAGTAGCTAGAATAGTGATGTGTTTTGGTTTCAGCCTGGGACTTGTTATGAGAAAAATGTTGATAATATAGTGATGTTTTTAGTTGTTGCTGGGAAATCAAGGACTTTCCAATTTCACATGTTTTATCCTGTGACTAAAATCCAGAGTGCAATCAGATGAGTGGAAATAGCTCCTATTTCTCTGGAACACAGGAGACATCAGGCTGCTGATGAGTAAAGGCATCCTGGAAAACATGCTATGTGAAGAGGCACCACAGTCTGGATTTGATTATGTCACAGTATCTTAATGTGAAAAGATGGACATAGACTATTTAGCTTGCACCAAGCCAAGTGTTCATTAGCTGAAGTCTATGCTTCCAGGATGTTAAGAATTAAGCACGAGGATCACTGTTTAGGCAGCATCTTGCTACAGATGTTGCAGCTATGAAGGCATGTTGCATGCACCACTGATTGCATTATGTCAGTGATTAGCACTTCCAGTATAAATAGCCACAGGAAATAAACAGGCACTTTGGATTGCTCACAGAGAGATCAGCGCCACTATGAAAGCAAAATTCCATTACATCTGCTGAACAGGACTGGAGTAGCCTGAGCACTGGGGAAAAAAAAGCACTTGCCCAACAGACTTTGCTTAAGTAGAATTCTTTCTACTGAGTTCCCACCACCCCATTCTCGAAAGCTATGGGCAGCTAAGGTTTCCCCAGAGCATTATCTGTCCTATGAACATCTTCAAATACTCTCTCCTCTGACTTACAGAATCACAGAATGGTATAGGTTGGAAGGCACCCCAAAGACCATCTAGTTCCAACTCCACTGCCATCAGCAGGGACACCTTCCACTAGACCAGGCTGCTCAAAGCCTCATCCAAACTGGCCTTGAACACTTCCAGGGAGGGGGCAGCCACAGCTTCTCTGGGCAACCTGTGCCAGTGTCTGACCACCCACACAGGGAAGAACTTCTTCCTAATATCTCATCTAAACCTACATCTAAATCCACCTTCCGTGTATCCAGTTTTCCTATAGTACCTTCCTTGCTCGCCGAGCTATGTTGCAGCCTCTATAGTAAGAAAAAAAATATTTTTCCTAAACAAATTCCTAAAAGTTCTGAAAATCTGTGCTGTGTCTCAGCTGGACTGTGAGGGTGATGTTGCTGGAGACTCTTCACAAATTCCTAAGAAAGGGGCAACATCTTGGGTATGGAGAGGCCAAGAACTACTTAATTCTATCCTCAATTCAGGTCTAAATCTATCACCAATATGGGCTAAAGGCTCCCTGATTTTGGAGGGACTTATTGTTTTTTAACTTCTGATCATGTCAACCAACCAAACCCTTTGTATGTGTGATGGTTTCCCCTCTATTAGCTGGAGAAGACAGCCAGTTCCCCTTATACCTGTCCCCACTAAACTCACTGGAGAGGTTACAGGAGATAATTGACTTCTCCACCAGCTCCCGGAAGACGATAAGGACTTTGGCTGGAACCAGATCACCTTCGATGTTGACATCCTTTTCATGCCACTGCTGAAGGCTTTTTGAGAATTGCTCCACCTCTAGCCATTGATGCAGTTCCTCGGGGTCCCGCACGGAGGAGAGGAGCTTGGCTCCATGCACAGTGTAATAACGCCAGTGCCGTACCTGGCACTCCCTGTACCCAGTCAGGCCACGCAGAGGGACTGTGATGAGGAATTGACTGGGTGCTAAGACCTAGGAGAGTGCAGAGAGATTGAGAGAAGAGACAAGGGCAGATCCATGAGCCTGGAGTAAGGAAAAGAGGGTTAAGGAAGTAATAGGTAAAACTGGGGTCTTTGGAGAAAAGGAAAAGCCACGGTATGATGGGAGCAATTGGTTACAGCCAGGACCTGTTCCATGCCTGTCTGAGGGTTACTCTGGAGTTACACAGAATAAATGGAAATTGTCTTAGGAGGAGTGTGATGTGACAGCTATGGCCCATAGAAGACAAGAGTGCACTGATTTGCCACCACACCTGCCATGGTTTCCCCCATTCCTTGTTATTTCTAGTCTGCAATTACACGAGATGTAATAACTAGCAGCTTCCAAGGAGGAGCAAAACATCAGAGACCATGTTTTGAGATCCAGCAAACAACACAGTGCAAGTTATTACCTCAGAATTGTTACTAGAGATAAGCCTAGAGTTCAATAGTAGTAATAACTATGGCAAAAAGTGCACTTTTCCAATCTTTTTCAAAGAAGTCCACTACAGACGTTAGTAAAATAAGACTATGGCCCATTCATTTTACAAGTGTTTCACTCTGCATGACTGTCCTTTAAGAGACAGAGACACAAGGCAAGTGATGTGCCTGAGCCTACAACAGGCAGTGCCACTCAAAAATAAACCCAGGTCTTTGCCAGCTGTACTGTATGAACCTGCATCTCCTGCTGAGTGGAAGCCAGAAACAGCATAAGGGTGGAAACACTAACCAACAGACAACAAACCCACAGGCTTGTTTGCAAGCAAATTATTTGGCCTCATTTGGGGAATGACCATTTTTCAATAAAACCAGTGTCGAACCAGTCTTTGAAAAGAGTGAATAAGGTGACACAAATACCATGAAACCTTATACTGGCCCAGGGCATAGCCAGACATCTCCAAACACTGGTTTGGAAGCATTTGGCCATTGTGGCTCCAGAGAGGGTGTTCGAACTCCTTCAGAATTTCACTACATTGACTCAGAAGCTTTTCAACTCCACTTGCTACCAAGCCTAACTTACACTGCCTTAATAAGGTGAAGCTGCTGCAGGAGCAGGATATTAAGTGAAAGCTGTTGCTGCAAGGTGGTGAATGAAATGCACTCATCACTCTCCTGTAGTAATTCCAAACATTCTGGTAGCCTTCCTGGTAGCTCAGCTGGTTTAAAATACTACTACAGAGGTGCCAGGGCCCTGAGGGCACTAACAGGCTTTCACAGGACTTCTACCCACACCTTCTGCCTATGGGTCTGGGACTCTCATTTCAGCTCAGCCCCAAGCTACGTCATAGGAGTGCTGGTCTCCAACTGTGTGACAGCTTTGCCTGCACCTGGCCAGAGACCTTGTGTTCCTACCCACAGACTGCCTTCCCAGCCTGGTCTCAGACCTACCTGGCCACTATGGACTTGCCTGGCAATCCATAAACTGCATTTGACCCTGGTTGCCATCCTTGGACTTGATCCTGACCCTGGGTGAGTGCTCCTGGCTTGATCTCAGACCTGCCTTATCAGTACAGCCTTGCCTGATGATCCAGACTCTCGACTGGCTCTAGCTGCCTTCTCTAGGTCTGTCTCGCTTGGGGATATTGGGGCAGTCCCTGCTGTGTTGCCATGCTCACCTTCTGGCTCCTTCTCCCACAGGGAGCTGCTGCTCTACTCTGCTTCCTGGCAAGAGATTTGAAATACAAAATATGGCTGGCAAGCACAGAAATGGCAAAGGAAACACCAGGAAGCCCTTCTTTCATCAAATATAAACCACCTGAAGGCAGGAGGACACTGGAAGGATGACGTTGCAGACCAAGCTGACCTGCACAACTCAGGTTTGCTGGGGCTGAGAAACCCCGTGAGCAGCTCAGGAACGAAGCGTGAAGCTCCACAAAGAAAAATACAATGGCTGTCAGGCAGTTACTGTTCATCTTGCTGCCTCGGCCACGTTTGCAGATGAACAACTATTCCTTCCCATACCAAGATGCTGACTTGTACGTGCTGGCACCCAACAGATTTTAAAGGGAAGAGCTGCAGGTGTTATGCAAATGCATTCAAATACATCACAAGGCTCCTCCAGAAATCACAAGGCTGGGGGTGGCACTGTAAAGCCAGGCAACTGGTGTCTTCTTGGCCTAAACAAATCCCAGTCCCACATCTGTGCTCTCTCACACAATGGTCTTACACGCTGTATGCAGACCACGGGCCCTGGCAAGTCCCAAGCTATTGAACAAGAGCCTCTGATTCTGGGATGTGTAACTTATGGGCAATTCTGCTGTATTAAAAATCTACTTGCAGTGTGCTGAGAAAATTAAATACAGCCTCATTGTTGCGATCCTGGTCAGGATATTCCAGGGAGGCAGAAGCATTAGGTTAAAAATATATTTATGCTTTGAGCAAAAAAGCACGTCTCTTGCAGAGAGGATGAAATAGTCATGGGAGGCTCGGTTAGATGGGTGAAGTTGTTTGGAGAAGAGGGTGGGCAAGGAAGAAGCAGGCACATGGAGCAGCAGGCACCAGGTGGCAGGAAGGCTTTGTACCTGGATGGATGGGTGGAATGGGCGCTTCCCCCGAAGCATAGCTGACCACTTGGCCAGTAAAGCTGGCTGATCCTGAGAGAAGCAGAAAGGAAAACAAGAAGTACACAGAGCAGAGAGAAAGCATGTGCCAAGTGATTCATTCACAGAGCAAAGCTGCAAGCTTTCATCGAGCCTATTTGTTAAAGGAATAAGCTTCACCATCATCATCATATCACACCATCACACTCCTGCCATGATTACAGCGCTTCACACTCAGCAATGCTGTTGGGCAGTGCTGCACTGGTAATCACTCCCCAGGCCAACCTGCTCATTGCGCCTCACTGAAGCCTCCACAGCCTTCACATCAACCCTGCACAGTTGCAAAAAAAGTGAGCCACAACTAAAAACAAACACTTAAAAGCTGTAAAAATAAAATATTCCATTTTGCCTGAATTTAATTTCAAGTTTTTTATTAAACATTTTGACTTTTTCTCCCCTGGGTTACTGAGAAACATTTAATATCTAAAGACTTTTCTTCTATATTCCCCACACAGCCCTGCATATTTAGAAGGAGGCTTGTAGATTTTCAACAAACCTACATCCCTCAGCATGTTAAAGTAAGTCCTTTTAATCAGAAATTGAAAGTTCTGGAAAGTTCCTGTAAATTTAATTGACAGGGAAAAAGATGTTGCAAAATTAAACACAGAATAGTTAATACATTGGCTTTTCCTTGACACAAGACTCCTCTATGTTGAGTTATGTCAGCATTGATATTAAATATTCTATTTTTTGGAAGCAGAACAGCCCAAGCAAAAAAAATTTTAAAAAGTCATTAACCCATTCTTTGCTGCCCCACAGCTACAGAACACTTACCCAGGCCCTCCTAGTGTGACTATCACAGATCTATAGCAGTGGGTGCAGTTAAGTATGAATAACAAGTTGGTACTTTTTAAGAAAAAACATTTTGGGTATTCCTTTTAAGCAGAGGTTGTTCAGATCAGCCTGCTGTACTCCCAAATGACTGCTCAGAATAGATTGCCTTGGTTTTGTTCTGCAGAACAGTAATTGTACCCTGACCCTGGTCTTTTCAGACTTCATTAGCCAAGCAGGTTTGTTCCAGCACGAGAGGTGGACGGCAGACTATGGCACTAAGGAACACATGGACCAGGATGTGGCAAAGTTTTATGTCACTGTGGTCATTCCTACTGGCAAGACCACATACCCTGGGATATGTGAAATTCCAGAAAAGATATAAATCTGAATGCTATTGTCCCCAGAGCAATAGCCACATTTCAGACTGGATTATTATATCCTGCCTCCACATCCTTTCAGCAGCATGATACACACAGAGTTCTCTCCTTCAATCCTAGACAGCTGCAAAAGTTGCCTCGTGCTTTTACATGTTTGTTGTGTTTTGATCCGTAACTGGCTGCATTTTAGTGTAAGGGTTGAAATAGTGAGAATATGTAAACTACTTCAGATGAAAAAGATAATTTTCATCTGAAGTTGCCATTGCTGTGATTGTTTCTTACACTAGTTATTCTTGTGTTCAGTAGCCACAGGAAATAACCATTCTTCTCCTGTCACAGCTGGGACAGGACATTATTATTTTGGTATTGAATGGTCTAAAATGAGGAGACATTCAACTTCTCCCACTAATATGCATATTTCTTCCCAGTAAAAATAGAAGTTCCAATCCATGACCAAGAAAAAACCCTTATTTTTCTGAAGAAGCTTTCTAATGTTCATAATGGAAGAAGGATTTTTTTTTTCTTTTTTTAGTGAGTTGACAGATTTTCCACCTGTGAAAAATATGAGTCATAGCTCATGAAAGGCATAAGCATTTTTTTCTTATGTTACTGCTGTACAAGTTTTTCTTTCTGTCTCCCAGAGAGCTTTGACTTCTGCTTGCAGATTGACAGCTCTGGCAATAGATGCTCCTTGTAAAAGCAGCAGTTGTAAAAAGAGGCTCTACCTGATCTACCCAACCCTCTTCAATGCTCCTCTAGTTATAAGATGTCCATAAGTAAGTCCCTATGACCAAGTCAGTCACTAGAACTTCCACAGTGAAGTGTCAACATGTTGTCTGTGGCATTTTGGCTGAGGTACCTGTCCATACAAACACTTACACAATGGAGAAATCACTTCCTGATTGCCTACAAGCTGCCAGAGAGGGTATTAGAGCTCTTGTTCATACCTTAATATTCTCATTGTGAATACCAGCGTTGGAGATAGCCTGGAATCGCGTGGCCTTATAGCTGATTTCTGCGGTCAGTTGCTGGATGATTTTCTGCACCTCCTCCACTGCTTTGGAAACCAAATAATGCCGCTGTTCCACCTGTCAGTTCCAAGAAAGACACTTCATATTACAGGTAGCCAGAGTCTTTGTCTCCAGGGGAAAACAATCAGCTTAAAGCATCCTGAAACACTGGTAACTGTGCTGCACTGGGAATAAAACTTATCATTCCCTGTGTGTTACAACCAGCTTACCATGAGACAGAGCTGGAAAACACCAAAGGGCCAATAATCAAGACTGCTGAGCATTAATTGATGTTC
>NW_010291838.1:12099-39014 GCF_000700745.2 Antrostomus carolinensis | reverse complement strand
ATTTGCTATCAACCAGCTACAGTCTGATTCTTTAACCATTTGATGCAGAATATCGAGTTATTCCTCGGCATATATTAGTCGTTCTCCAAGCCAGGATATGTTTCATTCCAAGAGCTGCCACTTTGGTGTCCTGCATTTTGCTGGGGAAAGCAGACTAAAAAATAGGATATAGCTAAGTACTGTGATGAAACACGCCAGCTTTAAAAACATTATGGCTCACTTAGAGTTACTTTTCTTAAACAGTATTGTTTCATTGATTATTTTTTTTCCTGTTTTACTTAATTTCATAATGGGAAAAAAAAAATTGATTGCTGAAATATCTCATAAAATAGAAAATGTGGTTCTGGCCTGCATGTGCTAATGAGGTATGTTAATTACGGTATAAAGAGAACTATCCTTAGCTGAGGTGACAGACTGATGGGTGAATTCTAACAATATCTGTCTCTGTCTCTAGTTCCTACATGCATCTTTCTCAGAGGGCAAACTCTGATGTGGTTTCAGTCTTGTTTCTGTCAAGACAAAATCACTGGACAGGGAGAGAGGCAAGGACCTGTCCTTAGATTACATGCTGGCAATTACAGCTAGTCTCACATCTGGAATTCCAGATCAGGAGCAAAAATTCAGGACATCTGAAGAAGACTACAAGCACCTTGAAATTAGGCTACCAGCTGAGATCCCTGATAACATTCTGCGACAGAAACCTAGAAATCTCATTAGAAATACAGTTCTCATGAAACTTCACCCAAGCTTGTCTCAGAAATGAAGACAGCCGGCGAGCAACTAACTGTCAAGTTTGGCACCCTTCAGAATCAACACCTAGTGTGGGAGACAGAAAATCTGGACAGATAAAGCCTTACCTTGGTCTGGATGTAGATTTCTGCATCTTCATCTGTGAATGGTTTCATGGCAAGATGGTCTTAGCTGCTCTCTAAAGTGGGAATTCACTCTTCACTTGTTCACCTGCCTCTGGAAGTAGAGGGTTGCTCAGAGCCACCCTGCTCTGTGAAGCTTGGGTTACCTAATTCCTCTGTGGATGAAGAAGAGAGAGAAGCAAAGAAGTATGCCTAGTTTTTTAATACTTTTTTTTTCTGGTCCGAGTTATAATGGTGACATCCAACTGCTTTGGAAAACTAGCTCCGATTATTATTATTTTCTAAGTTTAATCATTATTATTTATATCTTATTACTTTTAAATGGTGGGTCTTGCATGCAGGCACACACAAAAATATCCCAGCTACTGCTCTGTCTCAGGGCAGATCTGGAAGAACCTTCCAGATCGCACTGCAGATTCAGTATGCTCACACACAGCATTATTATTCCGTGTGCCACAAGTACTTCCCTGCCTCACTAGCCCTTCACTAAAGCATTTGTTAAACACTCTCAGCTATCCCTTGTTGACTTCAATCCACCCACTTTCCATCTGAAACTGCACAGGTATTTTTACTCTCAGATCTTTCATTTGGGTTGCAGTCTGCAGCCTCTGCTCCCCGCTCCTTATATCTCCTCTCTCTCTCCGGCTGTATTGACAGTAAATATCCTGCAGCCTGTCCCCTCCTGTAGTTTGCTTGGCTTTCTTTACAGTAAACAGACAGAAAGCTGTCTCTTGTTTTCTGCCAGCAGCTCAGCTAACAAGGCCATATGGATAATTCAGAGGGAAAAACAATTGATCAGGCTTTATTGATCCAGTGAGGGTTGGTGGCTTTTAGAAAAAAGGGTACATCAGCACATGTGATGTGTGACAGAGGGAGTGACAGAGTCTAGAGATGAGAACCCATGCTGCTAAGTGTCCCTTATTAAGGAAGACACACTCCACTTTTGAGAAAAATCATTATTTCCCACTGGAAATTGAACTTTGTCATCCTTGACTGATTTATTACCCCTACAGCAGCTGGCAAAAGGCAGCACCTGGATAGGCACGGGGTGCTTCCTCAGGGCAGGCACTGTCATTGCTAGTTCTCCTTCATGATGTTCCTTATTAACAGTCAAGCACTAAGTCAAACACTAATGGTGTGCCAATTACCTGCAGGACATCTGATTCCCCAGAATCTACAAATCAAACCTTTCTCTGTGCCTCCCAGGCATCTGCCTTTGTCTGTTTGCTGTGTAACTTCATGTCTTCACAAAGACATGGAGGCATTTACGTCCCAAACTATCTCCCATGGGAGCTGAGTACTGAAAAAGACAAGCCCTCCAGTTTTTAGGGAACCATACCTCATCCTTGCTCACTTTAAGACTTACTGGCTATCTTTCACCTGAGGGGCTCACAGTGTCTATGAGCTCTGCTGGGGAAACCAGAAAAAAAGGCAGGATCTGAAAAAAGGTGAGTGGAACAATAGGTTAGGAAGGACTTGTAGGGACATGTTGGATGAGATTAAGTCCAAGCAGAGTGTGCAAGGGAGAAGAATGACCCTTTTAAAAGGTCAGATTCACATAAAAGCATGTCCCTAATATATCAACTCCCTCATGCAGCAAGCTGTACATACAGAAGACAACTTCCTTAACACTCTTGGTACCATACGTTACTTTAATACCCAGAACCTCAGATGTGTAGTAAGAAGCAAGGAGTGATTAAGGGTCTCACTTTCTTGCACCTATAAGGTCTTTCCTCATGACAGCTGTCCAGAGTCACAGGTACTGGCAGACAGATGAAGAAGTGGTTTTGGTCATTTTTCTTGTTAATTTTAAAATTAAATTAAATTCCCCAAGTATACTTGTTTTTAAGGAGATTGCCATCTGCACTGAGAATGTCTACCTTTTGGACACCTCTGAATCCTCTTCTTTTCTCTTGATTTTTGAGAGAGCTTTAAGCCCCCACTGGGGTCTGGGCATATTTCTGAGAGGGAGGATCACCCTCAAACAGTTCTTGCTGTCATCCCCTTTTTGTGTCCCTCAGGAGGTCATCAGCATCACTTACCTAGCTAGTTGACCACAGACAGTCCCCCAGATTTGGCTTGATGAGCAACCATTGATTTATCCAGCTGTTCTCAAGCATTTTAAAGCTTTAATATCTTGGTCTTTTCAAGTCATAGTTCCCTGCCTGTTGATCTGCATAAGTTCATCTGAAATGATTCAGCTATATTACATCCCCTCATCTGTTTTATTTCAGTGCCCACCTCCTAGCACCTTGTAATGGAGTTCAGTTTGTGGCTAATTCCTTTTGTACCTGTGTCTTCATTCGCTTATCGGTATTCTTCTAAGAGGATTTAGGGATTTCCTAATATCTGCAAAAATACTGAATCTATGATATATCATCTTCATTCATACCCTTAGTGATACCCAGAATTGGATATGACTGTGAATCTGTAAAACCCACATAAGTATTCTGTGTTTATACACCTTGAATGGTATTAGATTGGCTCTTGTATCTTCTGAAGCTGCCAATTACTGATGCTTTCCATTCTTGCCTGGCTTTTATTTCTTCACTCTTCAGTTTCATGGATATGAGAAATATATTTCAAACCTACAATCAAAAATCATCTGAAGTGTTATGTTGGGTTTGTGTGTGGGGGGCTGTTTTTGGTAGTGGGGGGAGGGGCTACAGTGATGGCCCTGGTAAGAAGCTGGCTCCAAGGCAGAGGCCCCCCAGTCCAGGCTGGGCCAATTATCACTAGAGAAACACCTCTGTGAATCCATATTTGTGAGGGGAAGGACTGTCCCAAAAAGAAGGTGGAGAGAACCTGGAGGAGAGACCGTTGACCTGAACAAAAGACCACCATCAGCCTAAACAAAGAGAGAGCTTTGTTGCCAGGGGGAAGGAGGAGGAGGGGGAGGACAGAGAACCTCAAACACCCAGTTCAACAGGCATGGAGTAGGAGAAGGCAAAGGAGGTTCCTGCAGCCCAGGGAGGTTCAACAGTGGAGCAGAGACCCATGTGTAGACCATGGAGGACTCCACGCTGGAGCTGGAAAGCTGAGCCTGAGGGTAAGTGTGACTGAAACTGAGACTCCAAGAGTTGCTCAATGCCAGAGCCAGGGGGTGAGGAGGTGTGCTGGACCAGAGGCCTATCTGCAGCCCATGGATGTCCCCATGCTGGAGCTGTGACTCCATGGGAAGCTTGCTCTGGGACATCTTGTTCCTGGACTTCCCTGCTGGGAAGAGCAGCAAAGGTGAACTGACTGAACCCCCATTCCCTGTGCTGCTGGAGTGGGGGGAAGGTAGAGACATCAGGAGCAAAGTGATTGAGTCCAGGAAGAAGGGAGGGGTGGGGGAAGGTGTTGTAAGATGTGGTTGTTCTGTCCCACTGTGCTACTCGGATGAATGGTAACAAATTAAATAGATTTTTCTTCCCCAAGTTGAGTCTGTTTTGCCCGTGACCATAACTGGTGAGTGAGCCGTCCCTGTCCTCATCCTAATCCATGCCCCTTTGTTGTGATTCCCTTCCCATCTCACTGGGTTAGGGAAGTGAGTGCAGGACCACATGGTCTACCTGTGGTTAAACCACTGCAAGTGTGAACTGTACAACAACAACAAGAAATCACCAACAGCATGTAAATAAGAGTGGCAGCATTCACTGTATGGGGAAGTCCAATATTGTGGCATTTTCTGTTTGGCAACTATTTAGAAAAACTGCTCCCATGGCACAGTAAGCATTTATTTAAAATCCTCTACTAAATCACACAAATGCGTCAGTCCAATGTACCACTTGTGACTCACACATGATCTGCAGTGGCAACAAATAAGCCCAGTTGAAGATGCTGCTTTCCAGATGAAATACAACCCTTAATTTGCAGTTGCTAACAATGACCCATCACTTCTTGCTCTAATTACCAGAGGCATTAAATCTGTTGCATTAGCTGAAGCATGTACTTGGGTCAAGCGAGACTAGCAAAACAAATCAACCCAGTAGATTTAATATTCTCTGACAGTTCTCTTGCCTTTTTAAACTGTTGCCCCATTTCTCCCCATTAGTGGATTAAATGACTGTACAAAATAAGTAATTGTAGCTTGAATCCCCTATAACATTTATGCTCTAACAGTCTTTAGCAGTGATGGTACAGTACTGTTCCGTGTCTCCATTCAGAGGATACCAGCATAAGATAATCAGGTTTTTTGGGGGCACAAGTTCTGTGAATTTGTTTTTTGTTTGGTTGGGTTTTTTGGGGGAGGTTTTTTTGTTTGGTTTTTTTTCACTTTGTCTTTTAACAAGTAGATATGGGCAAAAGGGATACTTCAATGACAAAAGCCTGGCACGGACTACAGGGAAAAGAAAGCACTGCTAATTCACTGTGACAGCATCAGAATCACATATGGATGCCAAATTGAAATGCTTCTCCACTCATTCCCACCCCTCACCGATCAATACTTGGCAGGCTCAAAAGTGCTCCAAATGCCTATGCTGCTTGTTCTCACTGCCACACGTTCTCACGTTAGCCTTGGGCCTGCACTTCATATCAAGTAAGTTAAAGGTTTATATCCTTCCCAAACTAAGCATAGTAGTATTGGATCAGGTCCAGTGGTTTATCAAGCCTGATACCTTTTTTCCATCCGTGGCCATACTGGACATGTCAGAAAAAGACAGACAGCTTTTCATAGAATCAATCATGGAACAGTTTGGATTGGAAGGGACCTTAAAGATCATCCAGTTCCAACTCCCCTGCCATCAGCAGGGACACCTTCCACTAGACCAAGTTGCTCAAAGCCTCGTCCAGCCTGGCCTTAAACACTTCTGGGGGGTGGGGGCATCTACAACTTCCTTGGGCAACCTGTTTCAGTGTCTGACCAACCTCACAGTGAAGTCAGTTTTGCAGCTGTTGTTAAGAAGCAAGCCGCTGGGCAGCACACCTAAGTCATACAGCAGGGCTTCTAATATTGCCAAGATCACTGGCACCCAGTGTGTCGAGCTCTTCAGAGAGTCTGGAAATTTATAAGTTCACAATGGTCAGCTCAGAGCTGGGCAGGAAGCTGTGAGCCCTGGCTGCATCAGCTCTGAGGCTCCCAGGAGAGTTGACTGAGATGTTGGGCAGAAAAACTAGCATTTTAAGTTCTAAAACCATGTCTTGTCCTCTGGAAGTTCATTGAAATAGTACAAGTTCAGTGCATCATGATTTAAACATAAAATATTCCACTAGACTATTTCCAAGCATCTGCAAAGGATATTTTCCCTCTATCACCATGTTTTATCCATCACTAAACTACAACTACTGATCTATTGTTTCAATCAGGATGTGCCAACATCTTGAAAATGTACCTGTGGCCAACATTCATAAAAACAGGAGCCTTCCAGCACTTTTATTTATATGCCCAGGTAAATGGCCTGAATGCCAAAAAGGAAATACTCAACACCAAGGAGCTCTCGCTGATTTAAACACATGGTTAGAAGAACAGCATCTGGAGAAAACATGATGTTTGGCAGAACACAGTGCAACCAGAAAAACATTTAGCACTGGAAGTCTTGGCAGGTGAGAAAAAGCTGTTTCATTTTTTATCTCAGCATAGATTTGCTCAGCTCTTGGTAGACTGATTATTTTCAGCTGTCAAGAAAAGGACTTTAGAGCCACTGTAACTTTGGGATAGACAGACCACAACCAAGATTTACAAGAGCCAAAACAAGAAGCTTGCTTGCAACAATGTTCTGTCTATATGAGGGGCTGAATCAGACTGGACCATTGCATTTCCAGGAACTGGTATTTTTTCTGTGGCTGCCCTCCAGAGCAAAAACTATGTTGACTTATTTTTACACTTTGCTGTTGTGTCCAGACTGACCCAATTCAGAACTTATTGCTTGAGTCTATGGCAGTTTGAAGCGAATTGGATAAATCACCAGTGCTAAGTAAGAATAGTCACTCCAACACAAAGTCACTTGGGAGAGAAGAGACTTGGATTGACATTCCTGTTTATGTGCTGCATCCAGTGACAACAAGTAAATAATGTCCAAGTGTGCACTGAAGCCAGAACAAGAAACTAGGTCTCTTATCTCACAGGCTAATGATAGCTACGTATTTTTAAGATCCATTGCTTTCTCTTGATGAAAATATAATTATTGCAGAACAAAAGGTCAGCTTCAGCAAGCAATTGAGAAAGGTCTCCAGACCCAAAGAGCCTAGTCCTTGGGAGCTGCTTCTGAGTGCTGGGAGATACATTTGTATGGGAGGGGAGCAAGATTAAAAAAAAAAAAAACAAAAACCAAAAAACCAAACAAAAAAAAACAAGAAAAAGAGGGCTGGACAACCACATTCTGCAAGACCTTGAACCACATCAAAGCAGCAGTGATTTTTGTATGATCTTGGATAACGGTATGGACAATCTACTGTAAAAGCTGTCTGATCTAACTTCTCAGCTCGTGTCATCTCATACACACAGGTAACAGATATCAAACTTAGTTCTAACAGGTGATCCCCAGGTTATGTCAACTTGGACACTGTGTTGTCTTCTGAGGCTAACATGGCATTGAGGAGAAGATGGAAAGGAGAAGCTGAAGAAGCAAACAGAAAAAAAGAAATAATTTGACGGTATATCTTTAGGAAGCCCTTGAGAAAAGCCAAGGGAAAGGGCCAGGCAACTGCATGTTTGGGTGGGAAGAAGGGAGGGGAGGAGAGAACCTGTTAAGAGATTCTATAGTGTGAGGGCCCTGAGGGAGCAATTACAATACAGACAAGAATGAGAGCACCAGCAGAAGCAAGAAAAGAGATGTTCTTTATTAGAAGTATGATACACATACCACAAAGAAGATCAAGAGATTCAGTAGACAACCTATAGTGAGAACCAGCCTTGTCTGAGAGAGAATCTCAATAGAGGCTTCAGACTTGTCATTTCAGAGAATTTCTAGACAGATCAGATCATGACCTGCATTGCTACACACTCCAGCTTCAGTCCCTGGAAAATGAGCTAACAGCCTCCAGCCCAGGCTGTGTCTGGCAAATGCGTATGGTATTCTTTTAGCCAGCAACTTCTAAAAACTTGTCATCATCAAGAGCAGGCAGCTGGAGAAAGAAGGAGGAATGCAATTACAAGCAAACACTTCCTCCTCTATCTTAGATCATAAAGCTATATAGCTTCCAGCTAATCCCTGTAATTAACTGCCCAGCCCTTTCCACTTTATTGGCTGTTTTGTGCAGTCAAAGCCAAATTGCCAAAGGGAAAGGGTCAATCATTTGTGCTGCATCTGCTCCAGGCGCTGACAGAACACAGGGCAGATATTTAGGGCTAGAACTAGTTAAATGCAGATTCAGGACACGGAAAGCAGAAGTGGGGGAGGAGAAACCATCCTGGAATAAAAGCACTGGGAATAGAAGAAGTTGCTTGACCAGGCTAGTGCACCACCACGCTGAGTCTGGGTCAGAAGGGAAGAGGAAGCAGACAGCGTTCATAGGAGGGCAGGGTCATTCAGTCCAGTTTGTGCTAATGGGGACAACAAAATTCCCAGATGAGTGAACTTCTGCTCTGCTCACTGCTCCCTAACAAATCAAACACTAGCAGAGAAGACAACCAAATGGCCACAAATGTAATTCAAATTTTTAGAGACCTTCAAATCAAACAACCCAATATCCCTGAGAAAAGGCCACGGTTCAAGCACTGCTTTCTCCTACCCTGTGTGTACTGTTTCTGAAAGCCACACCATCCCAAAAGCTCACCTCCCTATGTACTGTGCAAGGATCAAAGCATTGAAAATTAATTTCTTAGGAATTCCCAGTTTTTCTATGACATCTTCATGCCAGCTTCAACAGAAATTCACCCTGTCCAGCATCACCATTACAAACAGTAATTGAACACAACATGTTATCTGGCAAAATCAAGGAACTACTGGAGAGAGTCCAGCAGAGGGCTACAAAGATGATGAGGGGACTGAAGCATCTCTCTGCTGAGGAAAGACTGAGATACCTGGGTCTGTTTAGTCTGGAGAAGAGCAGACTGAGAGGGGATCTTATCAATACCTAAAGGGCAGGTAGCGAGAGGATGGGGCCAGACTCTTCTCAGTGTCCAGTGACAGGACAAGGGGCAATGGGCACAAACTGGAACACAAGAAGTTCCATCTGAAAATGAGGAAAAACTTCTTTACTGTGAGAGTACCAGAGCACTGGGACAGGCTACCCAGGGAGGTTGTGGAGTCTCCTTCTCTGGAGACATTCAAAACCCACCTGGACATGATCCGGTGCAACCTGCCCTAGATGTACCTGCTTTGGCAGGGGGGTTGGACTAGATGATCTCCAGAGGTCCCTGCCAACCCCAGCCATTCTGTGATTCAGTGAAATCACACTGGCTCCATTTTATAGACAGGAGTGGGTGTGGAGGGCTCAAGAAAGCAACAAACTTTGGTGAGAAAAAATGACTGTCCCATAGCTGGTGCCAATTTCAGCTGCAGTATTCAAAGGTTCTGCCCTAGTCACCACACTGGTAGCGTATGCTTTGGCAGGGTTTGCAGAGGCTTGAGAGGACTTTTCTCCACTTCCTTTAACAAGGAATTAATCAAACATTTCAAAATGAGTATCAAGCAAAGCAGAAAGGGAGCTTGACCCAAACAGAATACAGTCTGCACAAGTGCAAGACTCCCACTGCTATTTAATAACCAATATACAACAGGGTGCAGGGTAGGTATTTGGTACCTACTGCAAATGTATCCATGGGTCAGTACATGCAACACATGGGTCAGTACATGCAACACATCTGGTGAGATACCTTGATGCAATTTTAAAATCAGAGGGAATAAAAAAAAAATCAAGTATGTGAAGTACAAGTAGCTACTTCCACTATTGCAGAAAAACAATGGTTACTGCAGAGCAGGAAATCAGCACTGTAAAAAAAATTTAAAAAAAAAATCAAAAGAATGGAGCATCGCAGGCTGAAGCTGGCAGGGCAGATCTTGCTGGGGGACGGAGCCCTACTGCCTGCCTGTCACCCAAAGGAGCTCTGTACTGACCTGCATTTGGCTCCTTGATGTAACTGTAGACAGAATACTTCCTCTAACAGCTGTAACCAAAGTCAGTATTAAAGTTATATAGAGATATATACATATAGGGCTTCTCTCATAAGTGTAACAACTTTGCATAATAACTTTGCTCACTCGCATGCACACACGAGAAAAAAAAATCTTAAAGCACACACATTGTTCAAATTCCAGGGTGCAATGACGATTAGTGAAGGAGACAGTTTTCCCTTCAGCAGGTGTTGTTAATAACAAGCAAAGAACAACCAAATAACAAATTACTTCCAGGCTTTTGCAGATGTCATTCTATCTACCTGAATAGTAGATGGGGAAGAGTTTTGGACACCAACAGTAACATCCTTATCCTCCTCAAGGACTTGGCAAAGAAGAGTTATCATTACTTACAAGAACATTGTTATCTTCCTCAAAGACCTGGGAAACTTCTAAGTCAACAATATTACTTATAACTTAATACATTAAGGGACAATGTGGGAAAGAATGTTCACTGCCAAAAGATCACTAGAGACCCCTCACAACCATCCTAGCTACATAAAACACATGTGTAATCAGTATGCAAACATGCTAATAAGTTACAGGAAATCACTTGAATATACATGATGATTGTGGGAAATGTAATGCATATGTACATAGCCTGATAACATAGCCAAGAGCTGCCTTGCAATTGGCGCACGTGCTTTGAGGTGTGAACCTCCGTGCACCAGCGCCGTAAATAAAGAATGCTTGCTTTCTAAAATCCCAAAATGAGTTTTAGAGAGTTTTTGTATTTACTGATTTACAGTAATAGTCTCTACTATTTGGTGCACTCACCATCCAAAATAAGGTAGAGAATTTCGACCAAACCCAAGAAGCTATTATCTTTGGGAGGTGACAAAGCTTTGCAGGAGCTCTTGGAAGAAGCAGCAGTTGATCAAGAGAGGAATTACCCTACACTGAACAACTTATTTCATCAGTAGTTTTTACTTGCACAAAGTGCCTGCATAGTGCTAATGCTTGTTTCTCTGCTTATGTTGAGCACATCCACAGTACAGCTCCATCATGACATCAGCAAAAGGTGTCACTTTTGTCCCGGCATGTCTGGTAAGCAGAGCAGCTGGAAGACAGGTTAGGGATGAGGAGTCTCATACTGCAAGATGCAGCATCTGAGAGCTAACAACAATACTATAATAATAAAAAAAAAAAAATTCACATTAGAGCACTCCAGCTTTGGGATCTGGTCCATGGCTCAAACCATTACTGAAT
Source organism: Antrostomus carolinensis (assembly GCF_000700745.2). Lineage (NCBI taxonomy): Eukaryota > Metazoa > Chordata > Aves > Caprimulgiformes > Caprimulgidae > Antrostomus > Antrostomus carolinensis. The sequence goes on along the minus strand of NW_010291838.1, from coordinate 27,895 downwards.
CAGAATAAAACTGAACTAGGTTTTAAATTGTTCTGAACTTGCAAACTTCCAAGTAATCCTACCTGTGTGGATCAGTCAGCCTTCCCTTCAGTGAGTCCTCATGACCTTCCCCATTTGTGTGGTGATGTTTTGGCAGCAGGGGAGGGGCTACAGGGGTGGCTAAGATTTGGGTTTATTTCTCATTATCTTATTCTGATTTCATCGGCAACAAATGAAATTTATTCCACACCCCATTTCCCCCCCCCCCAAGTCAAATCTGTTTTGTGAACACAATTAGTGAATGATCCCTCCCTGTCCTTGTCTCAGCCCATGAGCCCTTCATTATATTTTCTCTTCCACTGGGGAGGGAGGAGTGAGTGAGCAGCTGCATGGTGCTTAGTTGCCAGCTGGCCTTAAACCACAACACCAGTGTAGTTTTGCCAAGCTACTGCATAGATTCTAGAAAGTACGGAGAAACAAACAAAATTGCCCACTTATAGCTCCAGAACAGATTGCAGGATTGTTGTATCTTACCTACCTTTCAGTAGCAGGAGTGTGGAAATGAAAAGGAGATAAAAAGAAATACTACAATTTTTCTGGTGCATATTACCTCTTCGCTCCCCAAGACGGAGGTGGATCTGATCAGTTGCATTTTTGTCATCTTTACAAGAAAAAAGAAATGGCAAGAGTAAGTCACTCACAAACACTTTTCCAAGTATATTACCTGCTGTTAGCAAGTTTGATCAAGAAGCTGATGTTTCTCCCCCCTCCCTGAAACAAAGATTGTTCATTGAAGGTGCTCTCAAGTAACAGATCAGGATTAGAGACCTTTATTCACTGAGACAGAGAAGTTTGAACATGAGTATTTCTCTTGTCTCTGTATAACCAACAAAATGCAAGATGGCAATGCTGGAAAAGGCAGAGCTGAGTCTCGCTCAGAAGCGCACTGCTTGGAATGAGTCTGAGTCCAGGAGAAGTAAGGTAACTTTAGTTAAATTTGAGCTTGGTGCAGTTTGGAAGAACTGAGTAATTTTGCTTGATAGCTGCTCAGCAGCTGGTAGGCAACACTTACTGCTGCCATCTCAACACCAGTACTGGCTGTTATTGGCAAGGGACAAGCACATTTCTCAAAATGTCCCTGCTTCCAAGGGATGGCTCTTGAGTTCTACATCTCCCATTCAATGGCTTCCCAACCTGTCTTCCCCTTGTTAGTGTGAAAAAATGACAGCAGAAGCATCACAAGAAAGCAAAGGCCAGAGTTACACTGACTAAAAAAAAAAAAAAAAATAAAAATAATAAAAAAAAAATCAAACCAAACCTCACAGTCCTTCCCATATGTAATTTGTAGCCCCCTTCCTCCATTCCTGGTTTCTCACCCTGTCTTTCCTTATCTTGGGCCAACAAAGAGTACAATGCAATGGCTTGGTATAGTCAAACAGGCCTCAGTTACAGCGAGATACAGCCAGTTCCCAGATAAAGCACAGGCAAGCAAAGCTGCATTTAACAGCAGCCCAAGTTAATGTGGTTTCAAAGGAAAGGTGTGTAGTGAGGTGTGTCAATGTAAATCATCCCTTGGCTCTGGCAGATCATACCTGTGATCGTACCATAGCTGCTCACAGAAGCACTCCCCATCCTCATGTAGAGGACAACCAACCAAGTCTTTCAGGCCAGTAGTTCCCTGCAGTATGTACTTGAAATATTAGACAGGAGGGAACAACAAATCTGAATAGCTACAGGTGGAATTATGCTGAGCACAGAACTAGACACATCTGAAAATCTGGGCCTTCAGTCATCTCATCTGTGGGGAAGCAGCAGCAAAAGTGAGAATTAAAGTAAAATCCTGAGTATCTCAAGTACTAGAAATAGGAAATAATTAGTTGTGGATGCCCCCTCCCTGGATGTGCTTAAAGCCAGGTTGGATGAGGCTTTGAGCAACCTGGTCTAGTGGAAGGTGTCCCTGCTCATGGCAGGGGGGTTGGAACTAGATGATCTTTAAGGTCCCTTCCAACTCAAACCATTCTATGATTCTATGAAGATTAAGGCTCATGAGAACTGCAAATAACAAGAATAAAAGATGGCCTTTGTCTAACAACTTTAGATCAAGGGATGAACAACACAAGTGATTTTGGATGCTGGTATATGCTTTATATATTCTAATTACACACTCTAGAAAGGCTGCTGATGAAAACACTTGGAGTTCAAAAGACTTCAAAATACCTTGTTTAAAGGTTCAGGAGATTCTAGAACACATATGACAGATTAATCAGAAAAGATACTTAAGATGGTTGCTTTTTTCTTTTGCAGTAAGCAAGACAAGAGCAAAGGATGACTTTTGCAGTGGTCTGTACCCAAGAAGTACAAATAGGGCATCTGCCTGGATTATTGTTCTTCACTCCATGTTGGGGAAGAGTAAAATAACACAAGGTCTGGTAGTGTTATCTATCATGTAGACCACCTATCTTCTTTAATATTTAAACTTTTAAATACTGATAGATTAAGTGCTTTAGCATCTGCTCAAGGGACTAACTATTCAAGGAGAATCTTTAAGTTACCTTTCTTTTTTCAGTATATACAAAGATGTGAAAGCCCTGGTACCCAGCAGTTTAAAATAGAGCTCCGACTCTTATTTCCCACAGTCACGTTTTTTCAGATTCAGACAATATTTTCTTTGTCACTGGACAGGGGGCAGGAAATGCAGTCAAGCTATTTATCACCTCATTTCCAGGTAACGAAGACAAGTGTTCACATTCTGCCATTCCCTGCCAAGACGTTTAGGCAGAAGCCCCGAGGACAGGGCCTATGTTTTTGTGCATTTGCACAGCACTTTAAAGAAGGGGTGTTAAGTGCCAGCTAGTGTTGCCAGCACTCCCCCAGTACAAATGTTAGTTATGACACCACAGACATTTTGCTATGCTAAACCCCCCAAAGTGTTTCCAGCCTTTCAACATCAATCAGCACAACTGAAGCCTTTAGTAAATTGATTCTCACATTCCACTGGTGCTGGTTTTTGTTAGGAATTATTTGTGATAGATATGGTGGAATATATTGATTAGTACTGACAGTCACAGTTTCCCAAGCGCTTTGTAGCATTGTCATGCCCAAATGACCTGCCTTCCACCTTGTCAATTTTCTTCTGCAGAGTCTGTTAAAAATATCTATTCTATTATGAGATAAGCTTTAGCCCCCTCCAGAAAACAAAACAAAAGGGTCAGGCAAGTAAAAAAATAATAGTACAACAAAATAGATTTGCAGTGTTGCAAAAGAGCTTGTTTTTATTGAGAGATTTTGTGTCAGGGGAAGAAAAGGCACAAAATAAATTACAAAGACATTATATGAACTGTATGAGTTGAAGGCAGTATCAGAGCTGTTACAAATGACCTAAAAGTTCACTTACCAACATCGGTTAGCCTCTACAAAAAATATTAAAAGAAAAAAAATATTTTCAAATTATCAAAATAATTCAGAAATTAAGTGAAAATGTAAAGACCACCAATATTAACTTTTGATTAAATTAACTTGGGCTTACCACCATCACCCTTTCTGTCTTACAAGATAAATATCACTGGAAAATATGTAGTATTACAGAATTATTTTTAAAACTCACATTTCATAAATTAAGGACCTCATATTTACCATTCATACCTCCAGTGAAGTACAGCACATACAGGTAAGGCAGTATGCATAGGAAATACATTAAGAAAACAGAACAGGTAAGTGCAATTATTCTGAGTATTTCAACATTTGTTATGGCCCCTCACTTATGGCAAAGAACATCTTAAAAAGGTGGATCCAACAGCTGTTCACAGAACATAAGAACATACCACCATAAAAGGCCTATTGTGGAAAAACTTATGCTGTCTTTAGTTGTGACTTCTCAGATCAAGTATTCTAAACCCAGATTTTTCAGCAGTAGAACTCTGAGTTAACAACAGCACACTAATACAGTTGAAGAAAAGTACTTCTGAAATAACACATTTTTCTGAAGTACTTCTGAAATAATGTCAGTCCTCATTTTAATGTGGGAAGGCTCATAACAGTATTCAAGTAAACCAAATTAAATGGTTAAAAATACATACACCAACTATATACAACTTGATTTTTGTTTGAAGCAGTGAATCTATTCCCCCCCTACTCCCACTCTACTGTTACCCAACTCTCAACCAGCAAGGACTTTTGATTGCTGGTTCAAACTAAACTGGCATAAGGAAAGAATATGAAGTCTACAGGACAGAGAAACTATACAAAGATTTGTTTTCATTCTGATGAAGGGTTGAGCAGAAAAAGTAGTTTACCCCTTTGGCTGCTCCGCTGGTCAAGTAGATATCTAAGTTCTGTCTTCTGTAATCAGCAGAGATGCAAACATAACCAGACACAAAACTTAGCTATAAATGTCTGATTATATCCTTAGGAGTTTAATCTATTTGACCTAAGACAACAGTAACACAGAAAGGGAATACAGTACCAACTACTACTCACCAAACCTGTCAGTTCAAACTGTAAGGACCTGATTTGCAAGAAGGCCCTCTACAATCATGTAGTGAGCATAACGGTCAGGGTTTTGGCAGTGAGGGTGTCCTGTGTGGGAAGAGGCCAGGGACTGCCCTGTGCTGGTCCCAGCAAGCTCAGCAACAGGCAGCTCAGAACTCACAGAAAGGCTGAGGTTGGAAGGGACCTCTGGAGGTCATCTGGTTCAACCCCCCTGCTCAAGCAGGGCCACCTACTAAAGCAGGCTGTTTAGGGCTGTGGCCAGATGGCTTTTGAATATCTCCACATGTGGAGACTCCAAAACTTCTCCAGGCAACCTGTGCCAGTGCTTGGTCACCCTCACGGTAAAAAAGTGCTTTCCTAAACTCAGATGGCTCCTCCTGTGTTTCAGTTAGCATCCTCTTGGGCATAGCAGGCACTGACCCACTGCACTCCAACGCTGTCAGAAGAGTTTCTGGCACTTCTGCAAAAGTATGTTGAAGAAAGGGCAGTAAATGCCAAGTAAAAGAGATTACAGTGCTATAGCAGTAGGAGGAAAAAAAAAAGGATAAGACCATGCCAGCACAAGAGAAGCAGAAAGGAGAGACAGCTGAGCAGGAGAAATGCCAAAGGAAAATCAGAGCCTGAGCAGAGGCTGAGAGCAGACTCAGAAGGAGCTACAACTCTGAAGGGACTGGAGTTGGTGAAGAAACCCACATAAGAGCAGTTGAGGAAGAAACAAGGAGCAGCACAAGGACAGCAAGCACAACAGACTGGTCCTCATCTGTGCTGCCTGTTGCCTTGCTGAAGGGACTGAGCACAACACCCAGCCAAGGAATCGGAGACACCTTTTTTTTGGGAAAGAGAGGGAAGAGTGGTGTCCAGAAGAAAGCAGCAGTGCTTTCCTTGTTTTATTTATTTTTTCCTTTCAATACCAAAAACAGCAACTAAAAGCTCTTTAATTGGCAATAAATTAAATTTATTAAAACTTTTCAACTCAAAACTTTCTTGTCCCTGAAAAATCATGTCCTCAACTGAGGTTAATATAAAATCAAGGGTTTTCTGGCCCTTTTAAAAGCAAACTGTACACCCAGGAGAATCCATGTTCTAAGAGTGTAATTATTCTGATCCTTCAAATGCTTAAGTCTTAACTAAATTTAAAAGGCCTTTTAGAAACACTTTAACCAAAAGGAGGTCTTGTGGTCTTTAAGTCAAGGATTCCCACATAAATAAAAACAGGAAATATTTTGTAGTTTCCTAAAAATCAATTAAATACAAAACTGACAAAAAAGCTCAACATAATGAGGTAGCTTAAAAAAAAATCAAAGCATTACTAGATTCAGAAAGGAAAGGTAGTGCAATAAAAGTATCTGTATGAAAAATATACTTTTAACTTCTACATGATTTACTCAAATTTTAACAAGAACAAAATAAAATTTGGGTTAGACTTTGGGGAGTGACAAAGATCAAATACTTGAAACCAGTCTTTTAGAGGCATACTTGAAATCACAGTGATCACAAATTATTTTATCACAAATCACGCAGCAATTATCTGCTCTATAACAATTTACATCAGTGCCTGCAACACAATTTTTTTTTCTCCCTACAAACTAACATCAGAAATGTCTGTCTCCTAATCAAGTTTCCATCATTTAGGAACATTTTGTTTGAACACAGATGTGCCAGATACCTTTCATGGGACATATTTATGTAATTATAACTTTCAATATTGGCAAGGGTTTTCTTGCTGCCATACTTTTTCCGTGCCTCCTGGTATAACAGGTATAATATGAGCACCTCAACCATGTTGGTGGGAAGCAGTAACATGAATGCTAAAGACCTCTTTCTTCTACAGACTTTTTGTAAACAAGGGTAGGCAAGTACTTATTTAAACATACTCCATTCTATAAGCTTGCTGTATATACAAGAGGATCCTGACACCCCATGGTCCCACCTCCTTCTGTGTACACACTGGAGAAAGTAGATTATTTCTAAACCATTCTTCTGGGGGCTGCCAGCTCTTTCTGCACAAACTTTTAGCCACCTGCCTATTTACTGGCAAACAAGCAGCCATGATAGGGCTGACTTGCAGTGAATTTTAGTTGTAACTGGGATTTAAACTCTAGACATTATTATTTAGCAATGCCTCAGACTGTGCTTTTTATAGAAATCTGCTAGAACCCATGAAGCTCCAGACAAGCTGTCATTAGCAATGCTAATTTGTAAGGCTGATGAATTAACTAACAAATTCCAACGTGCAGTTTTAAACCAGGTTTTATCAGTCAGAGTGGGCTCTGACATTTGCAACTCAGAAGCAAACAGGCTCTGCAGATTTCTCTCACAGCTACGTGGTGTAAATTCTGCTTGTTCTATAAAACCTACACTTTGTCTTAAATCCTTCATTTAATTTCTTTGGTTTCTCAGAAGCAAAAGCTACTTAAGTGAACTGAGCAATGAAAGACAAGCAAACAAAGGTAACTAACTCTGTCCCCTAAAGCTCTGGAGATGCTGGTAAATACCAGTTTTAGCAGGCTGCAAGGAAGAACTCCAAATGAATGCAGCTAGGACTAGTTTTGGATCATTGCTTTCCAGCAAAAACTGTCTTTGGCACTTATATAATCCAATTCTTTGATGTTACTTTACACACAGTCCCATATCAAGTTGGCTGAGGAAATTAAAGACTACTTTTATAAAACAGGCACTTAAAATCACAACAGAAAAATCTGCTCCCCATTAGGGAATACAGGAGCTCTTTTCAGAATGACAGAAACAGCAAGGAGTACCAAAAATAAGATGAGAGAGTTCAGTAAGTTCAGACTGTCAGGGTGGGAGTTTTACCCAGATCTATTAGACTTTAACAGTAGCACCTAGAAAATCTGAAGGCTACAATAGTCTGGACAAGGCATTAAAAATACACAGCATGGAAAAATTCTGCATAAATTTGTTCACCCTCTAATTCTACATTTAGATCTGCCATACAGGTTTTCTTTCTTTCTTCCACTTAATACATCTTGCAGTAAGACACAAGCAATGAAACTCAAAATACAGCTATACTTAAGTCTTCTGTTTAGTAAACAGCTAAATATAGACATTTCTGACACAGGCATTATGTGCGTCAGGCCAGACTAATTTCCACCATCAAATGACAGCTCTTGGGCTTTTCTGACACATTTACTGCAAGGCTCATGACTTACATGCACAGATGCCTAGATTCAGCTGTCTCAGAGCGTGATCAAAGAAGCTCTAACAGGGTGGGAAAAGGTATACATAGCACACCATCCTACAGCTAAAACAAGATACTGACCCAATCTGCATTCGGTGATTCTCAGAAAGCTTGGGAACAAGAGTTTTAGCTCAAATGTTTCCATTAACACACTCTAGGAAGAGTAAGTTTCTTCCTCACTTTTCCCTTTGCCTTAGTACAACAAAAACATTTTCTTGCAAACTGCTTTTATATGCTTAAGTTAAATAGGCTGGAAAATGGATGGCTCACCTACACTCCCCATGGTTCTGAAAAGGGCATTCTGCTAACCTCAGGACATCCTCACAGTCTGGAAACCCTGCTATGGATTCTGCACTGTGAGCAGATGAGCATGTGGCTGCAATTCTTAAAAGCCTTGACTGTAACAAAAGTAGCAACTAGCTACAACCTGCTCCATGTTAATCAGGTGCCTCTGGAGAGGTGTGGACATGTTCTTCACTCAGCACCCTGACCTGAATATTGAGTCACCTGTGACCCTCCCTTAACACAGAGCTCCTAAATTTCTGGTGTGTCCAGGAGTCTCTGCACAGCACTTTCCCCATCCCTAAAAGGAGAGCACTAGCTTTGCTTTCAGGGGAAGTACTTTTAAAAATAAACTTGTAAAATCACTTCCCTATTCTGTTCTCTTTAGCCTACCAAAAATAGCCAGATAGTAAAATCCTTTTAGAAGGCTGAAGTATCACTTCATAAGAAGTTGTGTGACAAAAATGCATCAAATAATTCTAATCTTCCTATCTTGCTAATGAGAAGATGGCAAATAAAGTGATGACGAGTTATATAGCATTCTCCATAAGAGGACTTTACAAATTTTAATTATTTTAATGACATGCCATTTCATAGAAAAGCTGAGTCCAAAAGGAAATGGAAGTGTGCCACATTTTGTATTGATCAAAAGAAACATTTCATCACTGAAATAGTAGTGCTGAACAAAACAGACATTAAAAAGGAAATTATAAAACTGGTGTTCCTGACAGAACATCCTGGAACCAATTCTGTCTCTGAAAGAAGCTTTAAGTCAATACAAACAGCAAGAAGAGTATTTCCACCCAATGGCTACTATTTTGTCTTTTCACTTATCCTTGCCCTAAAGTGCTTCTGTTGAATTCTCTATTCTTTTTACTTCCTCTAGTTAATTCTCTTCTACACAGTCTCACAAGACCTGCCACTCTCCTTCACTCCTAGCTGTATTCAAGTATCCCTTGTGAGGTCTTCAGATAGCAAAATCCCAAACATACCTGACCTGAGAAAATATTAAGATCTGACTAATCAGCACCATGGGAAAACCTCTCTCATCTCTAGCATAACCCCACTAAGTGAGCTGGCTGAAAAAAATCACAGCTGCAAAAACAAAGGAATCCAGGGAAAGAATTCCCATTTTAAGTGTACAAATCCTGGTGCCTGTGCAACACAAAAAACAGTTAACAGTACAGGCTGCTTAGTATACAAAGCTACTCTAGAAAAAAATGTGGGATAAGGTAGTCATACTTCACTCAATTATAACAAGGATATTGGGTCTCATACTCTTAAACATTACAATATGTCAAACTGTGATACACCTAGTGCTGTATCAGCCTCTGCTCTCCAGTAGCTCCCCAGGACAAACTTACTGCCCAAACACTGAGTTTATTAATTGGGCCTATGCAGACTGCTTACATATCACAGAATGGTCTGGGTTTGAAGGGACCTTAAAGCTCATCCAGTTCCACCCCCCTGCCAGCAGCAGGGACACCTTCTACTAGACCAGGTTGCTCAAAGCCTCATCCAGCCTGGCCTTGGACACTTCCAGGGAGGGGGCAGCCACAACTTTTCTGGGCAACCTCTGCCAGTGTCTCACCACCCTCACAGGAAAGAACTTCTTCCTAGTATCTCACCTAAATCCACCCTCTTCCAGTTTAAAGCCATTACCTCTTGTTCTGTCACTCCTTGCCCTTGTCAAAATTCCCTCCCCAGCCTTCCTGTAGGCCCCTTCAAGTATTGAAAGGCTGCTATAAGGTACCCCTGGAGCCTTCTCTTCTCCAGGCTGAACAGTGAATGCTATATATAGCACAAGTATCTCAATATTATAAAGCATTACACTCTATAGGTAAGAAAAAAGTGATCCTACAGGTTTCTGTATCAGAAAGTCAGTTCTTACAAAACAAACCTCTCTGAAAAGAAACTAAATGCACCTAATGGTTTTGGACTTCTGAACACAAAGGGGGAGAGTAAGTAATTGTAAGAAGCCTGATACTACCTTGCTGAGCTCCTCCTGAAGGGATTCTCTCCTATAAAACTTCTGAATTAGCTGGCTAGGGAAAGTAACAATAGAGAGTTCCTATGGTTGACAAAAAAAATGTTGCCCTTTAAAATTCCACAGGTGCAAAAATGAGACAGATTTAAGGTTAAAAAGAAAGCAACAACTTCTGTGGAAAAGAAAAAGCTGATGTTTTCTTCACTCTTGTTTTTGCAATTTTGCATATGTATACTTATGAAATAGAAGTGGAGAGGTAAGTTTAATTATAAGTTGAAGACTACAATAAAATCCAGCTCTGGTCCTGCAAAGGGTGATCTCTTCCACCTGAACAGCCACAGCATCCTACTGTTTTCCGTAAAATTATGTTGATGTGTTCTGTGGCATGACCAGGATTGCCAGCAGCAGATAGTGACAGTAGAACTATGGAGAGAGGAAGGCTAACAGTTCCTGTCTGCATTTCAGGTGACTTACTGCATCCAGCTGTCCAGAGAAGGACAGAGGCAGCAAGCACCTAAAAACAACTGTTAGGTCTTAGCAGCATGCTAATGCTGCCAGGCTTATCACCCTTTCCTTCTAAGTAAGCAGGTTTTATTTATTTAGAATCAATCAGCAACAAAACAAAGTTCAGTGTAAACAGGAGAGTAAAGTTGACTTCCTCAACAAGGTCAAGTAAACCAGGTGCGTGAGTAAGCACCTAGTTAAGAAACAACATCAAGTAACCAATGCTGTCTCAAAGAGGTTTGCCCTTTTAAAAAAAAAACAACCAACTTTATCTACATGCAAGAATTTAAAATAAATACTAGCAGCTTCAATAATGCCCAAAATGTAACAGCAACTCATAGTTCCTTGTACTCCTTCAGAGTTAAGTTTCTTTCAGAAATAAAAACATAGATAGGTCCACAAAAATGAGCTATATATTCTAACATCTCACATTACACAGTATGTGATAAATATCTCTCACTTATATCTTACCCATGAAATTACATCCTTCACAGAATTTTTTCACTGCACAGAGAATTTGTTGAGCTTCAGTGTTTATGGCAAAATGAGGACAAAGTAAAGTAAGCAAAGCTATAAATAGCAGTGCTGAGATGTGGGGAAGATGTGGCAAACCTATGTATAAGGTAGCCCAGGAAAATGGTTGGTGGATGAAAAGAAGGGAAAAAAAAACAGCAATGTCCTTTATGTCTGCAGGCTTTGTGGTTGCTCTCTTCAGTAGTTCTTCCTCCTGGCTTTCTATTATCACTAAGTTTGTGCACAGCTCATGAGTAACCAGCTGCATCCTGTAACTCTATACAGGTGTCTATGTGCAGAAAGAGAAACCTTATGTTCATATTTTCCTCTCCCCTATTCAATATGCAGAAGCCATTTTAACATACAATTTCAGGAATTTTTTCCCATTGGAGAAGCACACAGCACATTCAGTGACCACTTCCACTTTACAGAAAAAAAAAAAGGGATGTTTTCAAGTTCATCAATTTATACTAAATCAAAATCAACCACCTTGAAAATAAAATAAACATGTGCATTGATGGTCTGTCCAAATCTATCTAAGCCTAGGTAATTTCCTACGCTTTAGAAATATATAATCCCATCCTTGCTGTCTCACCTGGCTTCAAATGTGGTCCATGCACTGTCATCCTGAACCACAAGAATGTGATCAGCTGTCTCGTATGGAGAACATCAGTGGTGTAATTAGTCTGAACAGTACTCAAACACCTCTCCTAGTCAGGAAAAACACAGGCATTTGCCCAGTTACATTCCCTAACAGGCAAGGTCCCCAGTACTCAAATTCCAGCTGGACAAGTAAGAAAAGGCATAAAGCAGGCCAGTGTTTCTTCTTTTCATTACTTGATCATATGAGTCTCTTCATCAGCATCATAAAACTCCTCGTCTTCACTGCCACTCCCTGCAGAACTGTCTTTGTCTCCAGACTAGAAACAAAAATGAAGTCATTGGTTAGTGCAGAAGCCACTAAATCAATCTCAAAATATGTAAGCATGAGCCATTGTAACTCTGTTGGAATGCTGGTAAAGTAAAAAAAAAAAGACAGCTCAAATTACTTTATTAAAACTTTGTAAAAGACACTGAATCAAGATTTGTGTCCTCGATTCTTCAAAACCTCATTAAAATAGATGGGCTTCTAGCAGATGGACTTTCTCTGCTCCCTCAGTACACTACAGGATTCATACCCCAGGAGACAGACTGGCTAGAATGGTTCTGAAGTTATAATCTACTCAGCTTTCTTACTAATTTAAGTCTAAGGTCTCTAATCTATGGTGAACTACTGGAAACAGAGGCTCAGAACACACAGATTACTTGATTAGGTAAAAGCTTCTCCATCCTGAATTATTACTTCTCCACATGTAGCATAGGCATTTTCCTATGCAAGTTTTTAATTATAAAGAATACCCTGCAACACTAAGTAAAGCTGTTACGGAAAAGGGAAGAAACATTGCCAGTTCATACATTCAGAAAGTAAACTCCCTATTATAGGCATACTTACTCTAGCCAGAGTCCTTTTAACAATGTAATTTATATCATATACCCAAACTAAAGTAAGCTATTACAGCTAATTGATTTTTATTTGGCCAGTGTAGTATTTTTCCATGGAACTGATACAAGTCAAACATGCTCTTAGTCATATGATTTAGTTTTAGGTAGTCTTGCAAGGAGCAGGGAGTCAAACTCTTTCTTTATGGGTCCCTTCCAACTTAAGATATTCTATGAAATTATTTCAGCTAAAGATTCTCTTGCTAGTATAAACTCCATCTAGTTTGAGTATTTAGGATTTTTTTTTCCAGTATGCTTGCATCCACCCTAAGGCTTCTGCCTGCCTAGTCGTATGCGAAGAAGGGTGTGAGAGAGGGTGCAAAATGAGAGAAATGGAAATCACATTCTTGACTGACAGTACCATGCAAGCAAAATCTGTAGCTTTAGATCTGTCTTCAGAGGAGTTTTGCTACGGCCTTGTGCATTAACTGCAAAGGAATTTCAAACAGTCTGAACACTAAGACCTGTCAGAAGATATAAAGGGATTCATGTTATGCTTTTTTCTGGATTTCTAAAGTTATTTGATGAAAGTCAGGCTATCACTGGATGCTGTCCTACTTGAATATCATATTCATGCATGTCAACAGGGACAAAAACTCCATTCTGGGCAATCAGAACACATGTTATCCTGAAGTGGTACAACAGGACAATGGATTCCACAGAAGGAATTCAGGGTATGCCAAATAAATTCTACATCTTTCTTACAGCTGCTTCATAAGACCGCTCCACAGCCTTGTCAAATAGGGTTAATGTTTAACAGCTTTCCATTTTATCAGCCCTTTCTTTGTGAGCTTTCAAATAAAACCCTGATGTGTCAGACATTCCAGATATAACTTCACTGAAGTTATAGGATTACTTCAGGCCTGAACCGATAACTTTTGTTTTCAAATTTGGATTCAATAATTTTAATCCATTTGGGGGAAAGTGTTCCTGAAGAACATTCTCTTTTTTTTTTTTTTTTTTTTTAATTTTCATTTGTGGATCCTGTGCTGGTTGGTATTTTTAAGAAGCCTGCAGAAGTACAAGCAGGGAAGATTTAAACTGAGAAGGCTGCTTGACACAAGTGAACCAAGTTGTGCAAATATAGACTGACAATACTAGTCACCCCAATGGACAATATTGACCTTTCTTGGTTAGAAAGGAAAAGAAAAATGTGACTTTCTCTCCAAGTTGTAACACCTGCACTGTTTGCTAGAACTGTTTTTTATTAGTAAGCCACATGCACAATTAAGATATAACAATGATGCAATTACCAAAATAACATCTGGTGTAAACTTGATGCAAATGTACATGATGGATTTGTGCAGACAGCAAGAATGTGGTGCCATGACACACTACCCAGAATGGTTAAAAGTGTTTATAAAATGTGCATGTAAAGTAACTAAAGTATGTAACTGTCACAGCACTGCCTCTTTCAACCTTTCTTCAAGGGTGCTTTTGTCACTAAACTGTGCTGTCCTGTCAAGAATTATTACAGCTAAAACTGGTAAACAAAGTAACACGTTGAAGCCTTTGAAAGGCAGTAACTGCTCTGATTCTAGAAATCAATTTTACTCTGCCTCCCGATTTCTGTGAAAATAAGTTTATGACTACCTGTGAATAACAGTCTGCTTGACCAAAAATTAATCAAAGGAAAGTAAAATGTGTTACAAGGATCCTGTCTCATCTCAGCCTAATAGGACAACTAACATTTTTTTTGTTAGGCGTTGCCCTTCAAGTCTTCTGACCACTTATTCAGTTTTTATTAGTACATTGATAACAGTGATACTTAGAATTCTGGGACCAGGATTTAAATATTAAAACCTTACCCAAATTCAAACATCCGCTTTCGACTCTCTAGCTACTCTTCTCTAATCCCACTCCATTCACAGAGGAGCAGCAGTATAAAAAACCTCCACATGACTGGAAGTACATACTTCAAGAGGTGTCCAGGAGTTTGACAAAATGAAGTATAAAGTGATGTGAAAAAAACAACATTTAAAGAAACCTCAAGAACATCCTACCACCACATTTATTCCTGCTTATGCCTGAGAATTTTGTAGTGCCAGTGTTTTCAACTAATCTCATATCCCAGAATCAACAGTGGGACAGATCTCAGAAGTTAGCCTAGCTTTAATCCATTTAAAGACTCTCTACGCTAGACCTAACAACTGACATTGCAGAAGAGTCAGTGCAGGTCAGGGCAGAAGTAGAGTCTGCTGCCTTTGAGAAGAGCCCTTCACAAACAGGCTTCTGTTTCCTTTAACGTCTAAGGCTTCTCAGAAACTTCAATGGCCAGCTTTGCATGAAGCATGCTGCAGCAATCCAACTTAAGAGATTAGAGAGGCACAGGCACTGCTGAGTCCTTTACCCCAAAGGAAAGGACTAAGCTTTTGGCCTTGAAGGGATGGATTAATCCAGCTATTTTTCAGTCTGCATTTCCAGTCCATGTTTCAGATGTAATGGTAAGGTTACTAAACTGTCTTCTGTATCTCCTCGGGGCCTCTACTCCACTGGCCAAGAATCACTATCCTAATCAATTTAGAGTGGCATATTCAAGCTGACAGCTGAAGTAAACACAACAGAAAAGTACTAGGAAAAAAAATAATGAATATACCTGTGAGCCATCTAGGGCTTGCAGTGACATGGCTTCATCACCCAGCCTCCAATATGAGCATACCTGCAGGTCTGAAATAGTTTCTAGCAAAGGGCTGTTTAAGGTCTCTGGCAACAGTAAACTTAAGAGTCCAGAGAGAAGACCAGTTGCTCCAAACACAATGTAAGGCAGAGACCACTGTACAGATTTCTGGAAAAAAGAACAGAAAGTTAAGTTGAGATTGATTCCCTCTAGTTCATACTTCATATTAAAGCACTTAGCATTTACAACCGTTCCATCTTGCAACTGTTGTGTTTGTATTTAGTGTAAGCATTACTAATCCTACTGGGGTTTTTTGGGTTTTTTTTTTAACCAATATTAGATCCACACAGATTTTGGAATGGACTTTAAAAGAAATGCTTGCTGAATTTGCTGAATTTGTACTCAGTTCTTGTCCATAACATTGGTACTTTTTAACAGAAGCAAGATCACTTTCTAGGAGGGAAGAGAAATCACAGAATCACCAATGCCAGTTGGAAGAGATCTCTTGAGGTCATCTAGGCCAACGACCTACTCTAAGCACAGCTACAGCCAACACTAGACCGGGTCAGTCATAGCTTTGTGTAACCAAATATTGAAAAAACTCCAAGGATGGAGATTCACACTGAGTAGGATGTTTGAGGGCTGTACTAAGCCTCTCAAAAAGAATGTTTTCCAAATTTCCTATCTA
>NW_010291838.1:0-12063 GCF_000700745.2 Antrostomus carolinensis | reverse complement strand
ATGACTGGGAAGGTCAAAGGTGCAATACTCCCTCAGGCTTTCACCTGAAGCTATATGCTTCAGGCCCCTGACCATCTTGGTTATTCTCCACTGGACCCTCCCCAGATTTTTTTTTAACATCCGTCTAGAACTGGGAAGGAACTTAATCTGTGGGCCAAATACTGAATTTGGCCTGATGTGAGGATTGCCTGTTTGTGATGAGAGGATGCTGCTAGCTCCCACTTAACTTGTTATCCATGGCTGTCCCCAGATCTCTTTGAGCAAGACTGCTACTCAGACAGTTGTTTCCCAGTCCGTACTAACCATATAATTAGTCCACACCAAAAATAGGATTTTATTCTTGTTGGCTTTCATCAGATTTCTGTTGGCCCAAAAGGTGCCACTGGACTCAAGATCTACTATTTGTATCAGTCACTCCTCCTTATTTTACATCCTCTAAAAATATGAGGAGGATATATTCTGTCTTATCTTCCACTTGTCACCAGTCACCAGATACTGAGCTTGTCACTATCCCTTTGAACCTGGTGGTCCATGCAACATTCAAATTTAATATTTTCACACAGGACACAATTCCTCAGCTTCCAAAAAAAATGCTACAGAACAGTGTCAAGAGACTTACAAAAGCCTTTCCTGCTCTCCTCCTTTTCCTCATCCACACTACCTTCTGTCATGAAATGGCTGACTATCAAATCAAACTGTCTGAGAATGAATTGCCCTTAGTAAATCCATGTTCACTTATCCTGATTACCTTCTTGGCCTTCACATGCTCAGAAACAGACTCTGAGAGGTCATGTCCCATGATCTTCCCAGTTACTGAGTCTGAGCTGCTCAGCCTGTAACTCCCCAGATCCACTTTCTGATCTTAAAGGTGCATGCAGCATTAGCTTTCCCCCCCCACAGTTATCAGTGACCTTTCTCTACAACAATGGTTTATCACAGACAGACACTTGCCTCACTATCACAGCAAGCTCATTTACGACCTCTTAGTGAATCTTATCCCCTGGAATGGATAGCTTTCAGCTTTAAGTGTTCTTGAACCTATAGCTTCTCCACTGTTTCCTGTCCCTCTGCTTCCTCAGCTGTGCTGATATGCAGAGGCTTGGGGTCAGGTTTTGCCTATGAAGACTAAAGCAGAAGTGTTAAGTATTTCAGTTTTTTCCACCTCATTCACCTGTAGAACATCCATCCCATTCAACAATGGGCTAAACATTTTGTCTGAATTTCCTTTAGCTGATGGAATCCCTATTTATGCTCCTTGCTAAGTTTTAGCTCCAGCTGAGCTTTAGCCTTCCTATTATCATCCTTGACAGCCTAAGCAATATTTATACTCGTCCTCTGTTACAAGCAAAACTACACTGGGGAAAGGTGTGTGCAAAAATATAAGTCATCTCCAATACAAATCCAAAATGCGTACGTTCACTTTTGGACAATTAGTAAAGTAGGCTAATTAAAAAAAGGCAAGAGTTTAGCTGTTTGTGTTTCAAAAACTCACTTTGTAAAGAACAATTCTAAATTGAGAAAATAACAAGCTGTGATAAAATATAAGAGCAGCATTTCATCTCTTATCTCAGCAATTAACATTTTTATAAGGTCCCAAGACAAAAGTTACTGAAAAAGCATTAAAATAGTTGAAGAAATTCCAAAACACAAAAATACTTAATTCTTTCCTCAAAACAACACTCATTAGTTATTTAAACAGATCTATTTTCACTTTCATGGGATCCCTTCAAACATCATGATCCAAGATTTGTGTCTCCTGCAGTGCCAGATCTCTGCTAGACACAACATAGTGGATGTCTCAACTGCTACATAAGAGTTGCCTACTAAATCTACCTGAGACACCTGCAATTAGCTTTGCCTGTTGTACCCCTGAGGTGCTTGCAGTCTCACCTACCCCATGTCTCATTCTGCAGATTAAAAGGCTCACTGTGCTCATCCACCCTTTTGCTAGCCCTCTGCCTAACAAGATGACAAATGGCAGAGAGGGAAATTATTTAACATCAAAGCTGTCACATTAAACAAATTGTCACTTGACCTCAGCAAGCAGTTTGTGTGAAAGAAACTGGCACACTATTTCACCTGCATACACATCAGACTACGAACATAGAAGAAAACAGTATCATTCCCATGTTTTGTTCTTCAGAATTTTTCTTTGCCTTGACAGACCACTGAAGTTTGTGCTCAAAAGCTTTGCCAGTATCTCAGGTTTCCACATCATCTTAATTAATTGAAAGATAAACCGCTTTGCTGATAATTATAATCCATGGATATTCAATGAAGTGCACTGATGGTCATACTAATTCTTCTCGGAAATATGAGTTATGCTTTATCTTGATGCAGTAGTTTGTTTAACTATGTGGGGTTTTTGCCATTGCTTGCTTAGGGTTTAAAATTGCGTATCATCATCTTGGTATTTTGAAGCTACTATATTGCTAAAGTCCACTAGCTAAGTCTCAAAATTCTTACAGGGCTAAAACATCCTCTGAACTAAGTGATGTTGAGTTTTTCTTGAATTACACAGACTATAACACAATGCATTTGTCCTTCCACAATACTGTTAAGACATCCAATTTACATATCTTATTTTACATATATAATTTATCCAAAATATTCCCACCTCTAAGTCCCTGGTACATGCAACCCACTAAACAAAAATATACATAACAGTGAGAAGTTCAGACAAACCAATGAAGGGACGAAAGGAGCAATGATTCCACCAACACGGGAAAACATGGAGCAGGCACCCATTCCAACATTCCTAAGAAGAAAACAAAAATTGTTAATCAGTGACATTTGCATAGGAGAAATTATGACTTTTGAAAAGTGCCACTGAGAAAAAAAACAAAAACAAAACCCACAGTCACAACTCTGACCACATTAACTGGCAAAGAAAAGTCAAATGTAACAAAGCATGCCAAGACAGGAATTAAAACACATGATTTGTGCTTAGAGAAGCAAAAGTCCCCTGCACATTCAGAATTCTAACATATATACACATACAAAGAGACAAAAGAAAGTACAATTTCAGTCAATGCATCTTGTCTCTTCCTGAAAAAAAGAAAGTCTAAATTCCTTTATCCAAATCCTATTTATCAGCAGATTTGCCTACTCACGAAAAACACCACAGTATAGTTTCCCTGGTGTCTAATCATCAATAATAATACATGGTTAAAATAGATATTAAAAATTGCACCCATATGATAGATATTTTTGTCTACTTTGTCAGCACAAGCATGAGGGTACTTCTGCCTTAAATGAGAGAAACCTTACTATTGTTTACATATGGCCTATAAAGCATCCAGTTACTTTTACAAAGCTTATTGACCAGTCATCTCCAGTGTTGCTGGTTAAGCAAGTATGAATGTTTAATAGTCATCTGGTTTATAAAGCACTGAAACAGAGTTAGATACCCCTCAATAAAGAAATAATCAGCAATACTATTGCTATCCTCAGTGGAAAAGGTGCTGTAAGCATACCAAGAAGCCAAAGGACTATTTTACTGTTAGAAAAAGAATAGTTAGTTTGAAGAGAACACTGCGAATCTGAGGGAAGAGCAAGAGACGAGGATAAAGGAAGAAGTTTAGCATATAAAACTACAGATAATAATTTTATGTAACTGAAAAACTCAAATGAAAAGGTACAGTTAATAAAGTAACAGAGAAGTAAAAGGTGAAGAAAAATCATCTTAACATTAATTTGTGTTACCTGATCACTGTGGGATAAAGTTCTGATGTGTAGATGTAGACAATGTTAAATGCAGCACTGATTGTCAGTTTCCCCAGCAAAGACAGAGAGTGACTATTTACCACTGCAAACACTCCAGTATCTGACAATAGAAAACATGACCCTTGTAAGGCTTTTGGGCTCTCAAATACAACTCCATAATCACTTCAATCATACAACAGTATGGAGTGAGAAGGAATCTACTAAAAAACCTGCTATGACAGTGAAGTGTGTTTCTGTCAAAGGACAGTATTTCTCAGAGGCAGTTTGTACCTTCAGGAGAACTCTCAAAATTCAAGAGAATCCAAGGAGCCTTCTTTTAGGCAGCAATGACAGGAATCACCCAAAGTAATTTTATATTCTGTGTTTATGGATATATTACCTTTATCCATTCAATCAAATTCATACAAAGAGGAAAACTCTCCATGTAACACACTATGAAAAAAATAAGTGATAAAATGGATTTTAAATTCATGGCAGACTTGCCACTAGCCCCAAATGGTTTCCATTCTATTAAATATAATCCAACAGAAAGTGACTGTGTTAAATGACTGAACAGTCCCAGAGACTACAGAATGGAACTATCACTCAATATCAGAAAAAAGAGAAAATGAGTTGTCCTTTCCTTGTCTTCAGTGTAACAATAAGCAACATCTTTTAAGTGTTAAAATCCTGCATTAAGGCTTCACTAGAACATCAAATTTTAGAAATGCAAGATAAAAATCCTATAAAAATATTAAAAGCTGAAACTACAAGCAAACATTTTCTGAGTCTAGCACTAATAAAATACTAAACTAGGTCTGTCAGCAAGTTGAAGAAAAGAGATACATTTTTCAAAAGGGAGCAAGTTTTTTTTAGTAAAAAGAGCCCTATTCAGTGTCAATTCCATAGTATGATAACAGCTTCTAACACTATTACTTTGGAAGAAAAATAAAAGACAGAAAGATGCTGTAAAGAACCATACCAAATATCCCCTCAAGCTCAGTTTTGTCAGAATGGCCAGCGCTTACTCACTTATATCAGGCAGAACATGCATTAAATACCTACCAAGGAAGGCTACAGCATAAGCCATTACTGCTTTGAACAAATCATGCTCAACAGAGACAGGTCCTTGCTTCTGGTCAGTTAGCCATTTTGCTTCCTAAGGCACTTTGCTCCTGCCTGACTTTGGCAGTTCAGCACACAGCTGATTTCCTGGGGTCTCACAGTTCTATCCTCTGAAAAATCTCTCTCTTTTCACATGTTATATTGGGACTGATATGCAAAAACTACTTGAAGACTGGTACCAGCCTAACCAGAATATCTCTGAACATCTGGGCTCTAGCATCTGGAATACTTCTGGAAACTTGAGCTGCACCCTTTTTAAAAAAAGCTTTACCTGTTAGATTCATTGTCATCTAGAGCAACTTATGCGTACTCTCATCATAAATGTTTAATCTTTTTGAACCATGCCTCAAATGTTTGAAGCATTTTCTCTCCTTATGACAGATGGAATACATGCACAGATCTTAAAAGTTGAGATTAATTTATGTATCTAGTTTTCAAAGGAAAAATTGCTCACTGCGCAATTTTGTTTCTATCATTTTAAAAAAATCTGAAAAAGAAATTAACATTATTGTGTCTTTACAAAAAAGACACTTCATTTCACATTTCTTGAAGACTCCTCGCTTCAGAAGATTTTCAGAATGCTCCCTGAACTATAAGTTATGTGGTCACATTGCTAACACCACAATCACACCTCACACAGTGAGGAAAAGACAGATTCTTAGGATCTTTTGAAATTGGTCTTTCACCCAGAGACACACATACAAGTTGCATGGGTACTACTTAGATTGACATATCATTTGGCTAATGGAGATACTCCAAGAAATCATTTTTTTGGATTAAGTCAGAAACACTGGAAAGGAGCAACTGATGCGATCAGAAGTAAAAGGTAGAATCCATAGTTCAAATCCAAGACAAGCTTTCCTTAAGATCTTAGGAAGGTTGCTGCTTATCCTTTTTGCTTCTCTGGCTTCAAAAAATGATATGTACATGTGGTATGAGCCTAATCTACTGGGAACCATTAATTCTCAGGCTGTAGGATACCATATTTACAACTTCTCACATACTCCAGGAACAAAAGGAAATATTTACCTTTCTTTTTAGGAAGAAACATGACAATAAGGCAAGCCAGTCCTCCCAGAAACAGAAACGCACTCAATGTTCGCTTCCGACCAAACCTGATGTGTAAGGATAACAAAGATTTATTCTGCATTAGATCTGTGGTTTGCAGAGCAATGAGTCCTCTAAATTCACATGTCTCTATTTGTAGTTGAAAATTCTGAATGCCACCTCCCACAAACACTTCCCCTCACACTGTTATTAAACAAGCTTCTACTGCAGTCTTCACAAAATGAAGAGCAAAAAGTTGTTATGCAGTGGCTGACGATTTCTAGGATTCCATTTTGCTTCCCACTGCTTGTGCACATTTGTGAAGTTCCTCGGGAGACATGTAGAGAAGAGACTGGAAGGTGAATTCTACAAAAACTGGAAGACATTGTCTAGAATATCATGGTTCAGGAAAAGGCTAAGTATATGAATCAACAGCTCCAGTCACATCATAGTGCACACAGCAGCTATTAGATGAAACCACACGATAGCTTCCATTGAGTTTAGTTGCAATAGCTCTGACATAACAGTGAGAATGAGGACTAGAGACAGAGGTGGGAAGAATGCCATCTTGTGTTAGCATGGAGTCAGCACAGCTAGCTTCAACCCAGACAGGAAACAAGCCTCAACTCTGAGCCACATTTAGACCACTCATTACTATGAACTACTGAGAACAAGTTAAACTGTTGTTATTTGACATAAAGAGATATCATCATCCTCAAATAAAAACACATTTCCCAGGATAATATAATGAAGTAATAAGCAGGAAGTCCCACACAACAGGCATTAACTAGGAGATGCAATATACAGGAAAACTATTTTTGAGAAAAATATTAACAAAACAAAACACTGAATGGGTTAATAAATTCCATACTTACCACTTTTGGTTAATCAAGTAAATACAGATTGGGTATGCTGGGATTTCTATCAACCCTGAAAGGGCTAAATTGGCATAAATACTTCCACCTAAGTCACCCACATTAAGGGTAAGGCCATAGTAAACCAAGCTGCACACAAACCTGCAAAGGACAGAAAAAGAATAAAATCAGAGCTGCTGCTTTGCCTGCCAAATCAAACCACTGGTCTGGCATGATACACTATCAACTATATTTAGTGTCTCAGATGATAGGTCTAAAAATGTTTCTGTACAAGCGTATAATGCCTTCTAGGTAAAGAAACCAAACAGTCTCTGCACAGACCAAATTCCTGACATTATTCAGTTAAACTTAAGACTACACTTAAGAAAAATGTGCATAAACCAGAATAAAACTAAAACATGATCATGATTGTATTATTTGACTTGAGAAATTATGTCTTTGTCCTTTATGGTTTTATCAGATTATGCTTTTGTCCACACTTTTCCAATTGTGTGTAAATCCTTCCTCGAAGGTTCAGATGACACTTCCACCTTCTTTTAATTTCTGCACCCTGGTCCAGTTTTATTCATTCTCCAATTCTGATTTTTTACTTTTCTTTTGTAACTCTGACTGGCTGTTGTCTTTACAGAGAAAAAAGGAACAGGTCACTAATTAATTCTGCTGGAAATCAGCAATTCTCATTTAAGGAACAGAAAAATCAACTATTCTGCAGTAAGCATTCGGAAAAGCAACAGAAACACAGTTCTGTGTTGCCTGCTAACACGATAATGCCATTTGTTTTTCTCTTAATCAATATATCTTCCCCAAATGTATGCATTGCAAAAGCAACTATGAACAGTAATGCCAGAGGACTCACATGCCATGTCATACATGAAGTTTATTTCAAAATGGCAGCAAGAGACCTCAGGGTTAGCAGAGCTCTTTGAAACAAAACAGGCGCTTTTGGAGAGTTAAATTTCTGCTAGTGACTAGAGGTAGCACCATGGCTTCTTGCTCCTCACTACAGCAACTGCTAGCACTGGAAGCACTTTCTCTTAAGAAAATAAACACACTCATTAGACAAGGTAGGCCACCCACCTGCTAATGGGCTCCTTACACACAAAACAAAGAATAATCCATGTGACTGAAAGTACTGACACAGCACTGGGCCAAAGAGGATGACAGCATGACTAATCTCAGCAGCCTCTGAGGGTCAGAAAGGAAGAAGTAGTTCTCAACTATTTTGAGACTCAAAAAGCATGACAAATGCAAAGATAAAATACCTCAGAACTAAACTGTAAAAATGGCTTCATGTTAGAAATGCACTAAGGAACTATTATAATACAAGGATCCTTTTTAGGTACAGCGTCCCTAATCATACAGGCTGAGACCAAGCGCAATCCACAGGATGAGCCAATTCTAAGCATTATGTTCTCTAAGACTTAGAAAGGCAACAATAGCACAGTTGGGCCTACAAAGTATTTCAAGTACCAGGTAAACATCATGATCAAGGTGCGTCCCAAGAGAATCTTGTATCGGAACAGATCCAAGAAGCTGCCAGCCTCTCTGGGGCTCCTCTCTGCCGGGAGTTTTAATGAAAAAGTGCACTTCTGCTTGCGGTTCCTCTTTGCGATGAGGTAGAGGGCATCTTCTGCCTCATTCAGCCGGCCTTGTGAATAGAGCCAGCGAGGGGACTCTGGAATGAATCTGAAACACACATACACACACCGACAGCTTTAGAGCTTTTCTCTATGAGGCTGGACTTGTATATGGAAATAAGGCTGAAATATGTTTCAGTATAACAAAGAATTTTTCAAACAACCCTCCAGGTACAGAATTCACTTACTGAAACAAAGTAACAGAGTTGAAAGGAAAGGGAACATAAGTTACATGTAATTTAGATACCAAGAAATTGAGTATACACATACACAAGCACACAATACCACAAATTACAGTATCATTAGGTCTCTCTTAGGATAATTCAGAATTAAAGAAGCACCACATTACTACAAGTAACCACAGGATGGTTTTGTATCACTAACTAGTTGTCTTCTGTTCTTAATTTTCCAACTTTTTCCCCAAATTCTCTCCTGTAGACAGGAAGGCAGACATGCTCTTGCTCTCCATGTGCACTCTTCACTTGATAGGTCTGTAACTTCAACAGTCTACAAAAAAAGTCATCTTCTATTACTTTCAGATTCCCAAAAGTAATTTAAACTTCAGTCTTTGCCAGAAGCTTTTTAAGGTTTTCCCTCTGAGGAGAAGTGACATTTTCCCTTTCACTTTAAAGGAAAATGATTCTGTGGTTTTATAAAAGCAAAAAAGTAGCTTAGAAAGGAACAGTTTTCTTCTGCATGATAAAAAAGAATCTGATAGCATTTCCTGCACAGAGTAATTTTTAAGCAATGTGGGAGGGAGGCAGTGTGAAATTTGGAATAAAAACCTCCCTTTCTTACAGTAAGATAGGCCTCTGAGCACAGCACTGAAATCCCAAGCATAGAGCACTTCAAAAAATTGTACATAATCGATCTGAAAGTTAACATTTTTTCCCTAAAGACCCCAAACACCATTTTAAGTTTTGAAATATCAAGAAGTGTCATCTCTGCCTTTCACCTCATGAACAGCCTCTAAGACTCTTCCCTGAGTTCTGATGCTTCCTTTGAAAGGCTGAATGGACTCTATTAAAAAAAGCTCTTTGCTAAAAAGTTAGTTACTGAAGTTAAAGAGATGTGAGATGTTGGAAGGAAAAGTGCCTTAAGTTTAAACAGCAGCTAAAGTTACTTTGTTTCAGTTACTGAGATCTTGCTGTCAGGAAGTGTATAAGAAAAGAGTAGCACACAGCATCATATAGCTTTCAGTGCTGAAGTCCACAAACACAGAACCCATGCTATCTTAATAAAGAAGCCTTCTTCCTCTTCTTTCCTAATCACATTTAAGAAATAAAAGGAAGCTGCCTATTTCTTCTTTTGTGTGTCACCTTTAACACTGTAGGTGCAAGCAATTCTGACGCTGTTCATTCTGTGAAAGCACAATTATAAAGAAACATCATGTTATCACATAACCACAAAAACATTTCTGAATCTTTTAATATGTACATACCAGACAACAGTTTAGATGATCTCCATATACCAGTTAAAGAATAGGATGTGCTTGTACACCACTCTGAAGACTGTTCCCATCTATAGTAGCAATGCATATACAATACAATCACAGAATCATAGAATGGTATAGGGTGGAATGGACCTTAAAGCTCATCTAGTTCCAACCCCCCTGCCATCAGCAGGGACACCTTCCACTAGACCAGATTGCTCAAAGCCTCATCCAACCTGGCCTTGAACACTTCCAGGGAGGGGGCAGCCACAGCTTCTCTGGGCAACTTGTACCAGTGTCTCACCACCCTCACAGTAAAGAATTTCTTCCCAATATCTAATCTAAACCTATCCTCTTCCAGTTTAAAGCCATGTACACTTACATTTTCCAATATTAAAAAAAGCAGAACATGGGGTGGTAAAGGTTGAGAGAAATACTTTAGTTACACCATTTCATACCAGCTTAAAAAAACACCTTGAATTAGTTGTTTGGTTTGTTTGTTGGGTTTTTTGGTTGGTTTTGAGGTTGGTTTTTTTCCTTTTATTATTTTTGACACGTTTCTTGATGAAACTCAGTTTGAAAAATAACTTACAGTGAGAGAAGAAAGACAACTGTTCCTTCCAGGTTAACCACAACAGCCAGAGTCCTCCAGGAACGAATGAAGTAGCCTAATAAGGCATACTGGGCAATTCCCACAGCAAAGAACAAGCCTCCAATTGATCCTAATATACAATTAAAACCAAAACAAAATATTATCACTCCTTTCAGGAACATTATTAACTCTCAACACATGGGATCAGGTAGAAACTAGCACTTAATTAAGAAAAATTCACTCAGGTATACAGGCAAAACCACAGCTATTTGACCAAAGAACATTCTGCTCTTCACCCATGTAGGGCAGAAGTATTACATCTAATTGCAAACATCAATATAAGTCCAAAAAGCACCATTCTACATCCTCCTCACCCAAAGCCCCATAAACAACTAAGTCTTGTAATTCCAAATATAAGTATGTTTCAGCTTTCTATGCTTAAAAATAAACACTACAATACACTGGAAAACAGGTATTTTTAGGAATACATAGTATGCATTTGTAGCTCATGATTTGTAAGATATCTTGTTTTAAAACAGTCTCAGCATAGTACTACTTTGGCACTCATCACAGACTGGGTAAGTCAGGCCCCAGAGCTGTAGTGGTACAATTTATGTGCATCGTATCTGAAGAATAGCTTCAACACTAGCAACCAGTGCTGAAGACAGTTAGGGTGTCTGTATCTTTTGTTTCAAGTTCTAAGGTTGGTTACCACATGGGACACTTTTTTTTTAGCATATAAACAATAGTTGTCTGATCTTCCCATTACATAAAAACACTTCTGATTTCTTTTTGAGAACTTCCAGGAATGAAAGAATTTATATTCAGTAAAAAAACACTAAGCTCTCTTTAGCAGAGTTCAAAATTATGATGGATAGAGCTCAGCTATCACAATCCTTGGACGAGTATTTAGTTGTGTAACATCCACAGAGGATGTTTCAACTAGACTTTTGTCAATTTGAGTGATGCAGAAATCTGAATGGCCCCAAGTCATCTACTGTGCTTGTCTAAGGTTCATATGAAACAAAGCAGGACTCAGACTGAGGTTACACATATCCCCAAGCAGAGTTAAACTGACAGACTGCTATGGTGTCAGCTTTGGTGTGTCTCAAGTGGTATGTGAGACTGAAATCTTCATATTCTGACCATAAAGATACTGACACTCAAACTTTACCTGCTAATGCCCAGTAGGCAGTACCCACACACTCATTCAATAGAACAAAGGCCACCAGTGACATCCCACCATTCATCATCCCTACCAAGAAGCGAGAGATGGCAAAGAATTCATATGAGGGTGAGAATCCATTTGCAATGGCAAACAAGATGTCAAGGGCAAAACCTGGAAAACAAGGCAAAAGGTTTCATTTCAGAAGAGTACCTAAAGGAAAACAGAAGCATTTATCAGTATCTTTACTTGATGTTCAGCAGCATCTGTCCCAAGTAATCACAGTCAACTACAACACACTGCTATATACCACAGGTCTGGGCACAAATTTAAATACCTAAAGTCAATACCATGAAAGAGATGATACAAAAGAAGTGGATCCTGATACATAATTTGCATTTTTATATTTATAAATATAATATAAATTTAATTATAAATATAAATTTAAAACACACACCACATATATATATATAACTTTATAGATA
>NW_010291837.1:13795-14785 GCF_000700745.2 Antrostomus carolinensis | reverse complement strand
CTATTCTGTGGGGTTTTTTTTATTTTTATTTTTTTTGTAACCCCACGCGATAGTAGGGCTGAAAGAAGTGGAAATACTGATGGGACAAAAAACCACCGAACCTGTTCACGGGGGAAGTGGGGACAGTTCTCCGCTTCCCCCAACGGCTTTGAGGAAGAGGTGGTAGTCGGAACCCAGGTTTACTCACTGAGAAAGGACATTATTTTACTGCTTTGTTAGTAACTGTTCTGCATTGTGTATTAAGACTATAGTGATGAGAGGTTAATTAATTTTGCTCTTAAGCTGTAATGAAAAATTAGACACCTTTTCCTCAGTTGCTTTTTAATATAACTACTTGTGATGAAAATATTTCTGAAGAATGTTTTGTCTACTGCATTTCTCAGATTCTTTCTCAAGGTCTTTGAATGGTGAAAAGGGTGTATTTATGTTGACTGTGAGAAAAGAACAATTGTTCACTTTAAAGGACTCCGGCCAGACTCTTCAGTGAAACACTTTTATTAGATGTTCTTGCAAGAGCAGGTGTCCTATCTAGGAGAGGCACACACTGCCAGAGTGACACACAAATTTTTATACCCTGTTCCCGACTGCAAAATTCCTTGTTTCCCTGTTGCTGAGGTACTCCAGGGTTCACAGCCTTTCTGATATGCCTATGAAGTCCCTCATAGTTTAAATTTCCTGCCTTTCTATTTTAATTTCCCCCCCCCTTTTAATGTTTTTGCCCCCCCCCCATCCCCCCTTTTTTTGTCTTTTTAACTATATGATGCTAGGCCATCACTTAGTAGCACCTCCTTATCTCTAGCTACAGATGTTTTTATTAGTTTCCTGCGATGTCATCCTTATATTGCAGGAGCTGAGCCCTCCTAGCTGCAAAGACAACATTATCATTTCTCACATTGACTTAAACCAGTAAATCCTTGATACTTACATTTTTACTTTTAAGAACTTAAACACTGCTATAAAATGTGAAATGTGCACTGCCCTCCCCCCCCC
>NW_010291837.1:0-13781 GCF_000700745.2 Antrostomus carolinensis | reverse complement strand
CCCCCCTTTTTTTAAGCCTTTCTGTTGTGGCAAGTCAGAAAAACGTTACAAATCAAGTATCCTTGAGAAAAATTTTTAGAATAATAGCATGATCTATGTATTTTTGTCTGTTTTTCTTGTAATAAGTTGCCATCAGTACAGAGAAATCTGAAATGATTTATGTATGCAGTGCACTGGCTGGTGTTACAGTGCTCTCTGAGTAGTGAGGAAGATTATGTGGAGGAACAGCATATGCTGTGTTGAAATTCTTTACAGAAGTGGTGTGTGCACAAGTCTAATCTTGAGGGTATGTGCCTTCTACCAAACTCTTGATCACTGTTACCTTTATTGAAACCAGAGCCCCATGATTCTAACTTTCTACTACATTAGCTTCATCTCTCTAAACTCCACAAGCCCTAGTTTCATATCCACACCTCCGCTTCAGTCATGCTATCTGTACCTTTCAAAGTAATATATTTTACTATACAATAAGTAGTCATGCAGATCAGTTGCAGGTTTCAGCTACTTCTCAAGGAGATAGTTAACTGCTCCACAACACCTAATTAACACTGAAGCAGTTACTTTATAACATCTGATGGAGAGCTGGTGGTAAACATTTACAGTTGATAAGCTTTTGTTCTGTACCTGCACTGGAACAGAATTGTCTGGGGTAGTTGTATTTCATCTGTTCCACATCTCTTCTCAATGTTTTTTTGCTCCTTGTTATGCCTGTATTGTTTGTTACAACCTGTCATTGTGCCACCTTGCTTGCAGGTGTTGGCCAGCATGCAGGTGGGCAGAGCTGTCAGCTACAAAGTGTCTAGTACCTGACAGTGCTCAGGTAGTCACAACTGCTTGATAGCATCATATGCTACCCAGATTGGTGGCTCCAGACCACAAACTGCTACTCTTGGGTGCCATTGGGCTGTGGAAAGGAGGAGGCGAAACTGAACTCCTGTGCCTCTGCAGGGTGGTATGGCAGAGATGTTCTTTTGTGGTCTCAGGTAGGATGTCCTGAGGAGTCTGGAGAAATAAACAGGAGTAATATAATCCATATGTGGGACACCTAACTATTCTCAATGTTTTAAGTTAGCATACTGTGAAACACAGACTGTAATTAGGATATATTTATCTATATTTGTTTCCTCAATATTGGTAGTACACTTTCAGGAAAACATTGAAAGAGGAGCATAAGAGGCTGGTCAAGGGTCTAGAGAACAAGTCCTATGAGGAGTGGCTGAGGGAACTGGGGTTGTTTAGCCTGGAGAAAAGGACGCCGAGGGTAGACCTTATTGCTCTCTACAACTACCTGAAAGGAGGCTGTAACGAGGTGGGTGTCCTTTGCTTTTCCCAACTAAAAAGTGATAGGAAAGACAGGAAACAGCCTCAGCTTGCACCAGGGGAGATTTAGACTGGATATTAGAAAAAATATCTTCACTGAAACGGTTATCGGGAATTGGAACAGGCTGCCCAGGGAAGTGGTTGAGCCACCATTCCTGGAGGTATTTAAAAGATGTGTAGACATGGTGCTTACGGACATGATTTTGTGGTTTACTTAGCAGTGTTAGTTTTACAGTTGGACTCGATGATCTTAAGGATCTTTTTCAACCTCAATGACTCTGTGATTTGTTGGCCAGTCTATGTATGTCAGTAATGCGCTTGATTTCAATGTGTGGGTTTGGGTTTTTTGGGGGGTTTTCTGTGGGATTTTTTTGGGAAGGGCGGGGTGGGGTGGGCAGGTGGGTGTAGTTTTGGTTTACGTGGTTTTTAAAATTAATATTATTTTTATTTCATCCATCTTCTCACATGATGTGATGAAGAATGGCATATCCTAATTTGCTGTCTGGCATCTTCTCTGCAAGGTTTGCTGGCAAGCCTTGGAAGATGAGGTAGTTCTATAAAATCTTTATGCTAGAAACACCAGGAACATGTGACTGTGAATTTCCAAATGAGCTATCTCAAGGTGAAAAAAAGAGGATATTAACCCACTGTACAATTAATTAATTAAGAGACTGTCTGTTTGAATATACTCCTATAATAATAATACTGTTATTCCTATCCAGAACTTCATAAGGCCCTTAACAAGGAATAGTGACTTTAAAAATTTTCTTCCAGTCTGTCTCTATTATGAACTACTGCTACTGTGCTTTGGATTCTAACTGCAGCAGATCATGTTGCATATTCTTAATATAGAATCACTTATTTACAGCACAGTTATGTTCCAGACTGACAAGGAGGCCCCTTGAAAGTTGAACATAAAAACTGAGATGTTAAATTTTCAGTTCAAACAGTTAAAAAATTGAATCTTTCCTAAAAGTTGCTTGTGAGCTTAAGGTCATAACCTTGAAAAAATAATGTTCCCTAGATGTCTGCACTGATGTAACAAAATTAATGAAGACTGTAAAAATATGGTTATTTTTTGACTGCTCTGTATATATCTAAAGTCATATTGCCTTTATAATGAAGAATATGCATAGCAAAATTGCATTTTTTATTTTTTTAAACTTTCACTCATATGTTTGTGTACATGTGTATGAATTATTAGTGTGAAAACAGAAAAAAACCCCCAAAACCAGTATTTGTAAAAACTTTTCTAATGAATAGCAGAGTCTGTGCCAGGTGTACAGACGCTGCATATTGCTTTCTGAAGGTAGTTTTATAAATCTCCAAAAGCTCTAGTTGAATGTAAGTTTTGAACAGTACAGTTCATATAGTGGACTCTTTCATATTCGTTTTGGAAAACTACTCTTCTCAAGACAGATATAAAAGCTTATGAGTTTATTGCTGCAGGTGTCCTTTTCAAATGAAAATTAGTAATAACTAGGGGATAGATTGTGGTAGTGTCACAGTTTCTAGTTCAGGTAACTGCTAACATGTCTGAATTACTAAAAAGGGGAAAAGTTATTACTTTATGTATTAGGAGTCCACAGTGATGGCTGTATTTTACCTACATGTTTATACCTGGAATTTCAGATCAGCATCTGGCACTTGTTAAGGAAGTGTTTGGTCACTTCATGAACCTTAGTGGTCAAACAGCTCACTTTGCATCAGAGTTGTAGCTCATCCAATATGTGTGAGGTCTAGCTGTGATCCATTTCCTCATTGCAGCTGAAAATAGCCTTGTGAAAGACTGTTAAATCAGGGTTTTCAGAGTAGAAAATGTCAGCTTTTAAATTCTAATGAAATATGATTGAGTGTTTAGCACTCTTAGATATCTATTTCCCAGAATAGCTGTTTAGTCAGCTATTCAGACTCTGTATTGTTGAAAACTGTAGAGCCCACAAAGCACACCAGTATTTTAATTCTTATGGCAAGTAGTGTGTGAAGTTTAGTGCTCATGAAGTACATTAGTGAGGGTTTCTTTCTACATGAGTGCAAGCTTCCCTACTCTGCCTTATTATGGTGATACTGATCTAAGTAGCAGGGATAAGCTTAAAATCTGAAAGCTTGGCTCATCTTCTGAGCTGGTTTCTGGTGTTTGCTGGGAGACTTCCAACAAAAGACTTAAATATAATAGTATGTTTAGAAGCATTAAAGTGCAATCTCACTCTTGCAGGTAACAGCCTGTTATAAATTGAGACCACAGATCATAATCCAATTAAAATTTTATTAATTATAGCAAGTAGAATATGAGCAAATACAGCGCTGGACGGCAGGGGAGTCTGCGCTCCGCCAACTGCCGTACTGAGCAGTTCAAACAGTCCCTTTTTATACATTTTTTATTTCCGTATTCATGAGGTAGTGGAAGCTTCAATTGTTGTTGTTAGGGGGTCGTTTATTGCCTCCCGGTGGTCGTTTGAGGCCGAAGTAAGTCTTCTTTCTTTGTCACATAGTTGACATAAATCTTAACATAAATCTTAATAAACAATACCCTAGTCTATAGTTTCTCACAAGCCCCTTTGTGGAGTTTACTGCAGATTGAATGGTGCTAATTGAAGGTGTGTAGTAGTCAGAGCTAGGTACAAGTTGATGCCATCCAGTAAAATTCTATGTATGTCATTGACTGTTTTCTAGGTAGTTTCTGTAGGCAAAATGCTGTAATCATCTGATGGTTTGTATATTTCTTTAGGAGGGTAGTAATTTTTCTTTGTCATTAGAAAGCTTAGCTTTCTAAAAAGGAAGGAGCATTTTCTTCATTTGAGTTGCTATCCTGTAGTAGACATGGTTGCAGAGGGAGTTTGTCTGTCAGACTTCCTTGTTGAGAGCTCTGATGTGTGAATTACAGCGGAAAGATTGGAATAAGCTTCAGTACTACTTTCCATGTTTGATCAGGATGAGGGGAGAATTCCAAGCTAGTGTGTTTTTGTTCAGATTTGGAATAAAACCAAGGGGAAAAAAAGGAGGAGAGCTCTCACCTGGACATGGGAAGGTGGCAGGCTATGATGGAGTGAGAACTCTGCAAACCTTATTGTGAAACCTTAAACTAGGAGCTTTCATTCTCTGGTTTACAGGTTCCCTGCCTTCCCACCAATTAGGTTGTTAGAAGTTGGATGAAAGGCTTAAAATGAGTTCCCTTCTAGACCCTAAGTTTGCCCTAAGCAGACTTCCAGAAAGGCAGAATGTAACCTCAGAGGAGCCTAGCAGTGTAGTTCTGAAGCAGTAATGACTTAGTTGATATAAACTGGTTTCATTTGTTACTTGTTCTGTTGACTACATATCCAGGACTCTAAATCTGGACAGTCTCTGTTCTCTGCCTGAATACTTTTTGTGTCAGGGAATAACAATTAATCTATGCTGTCATATTGGCGAATTTTCATCTTCCCTGACAGTTCATGCTGACTGTAACTTGTATTTTAGTTTCCTAATTTATTCCCTGCTTTTTTTTCTGTGTGTGTGTAATCTCATTAATATGTGTAAAAAGTAATGCATAATGCTGGTGCATCTACAAGCACCAACCAGAGTGCTTTAAGAAACAATGAATGTAGGGAGTACACACTTTATTGTTCTACTGAAGAATAATAGTAAGACTTTAAATACATCAGAATGCTTAATAATATTAGCAAAAGTGGTAGATTGCAAAAGTTCTTAGGAATCTCTCTCTTTTCCAATAATGTTGTCTTTGCAACTGGTGGGCTCAGCTCCTGCAACACAAGGATGACTTGGCAGGAACTAAGACATCTGTGGCTAGAGATAAGGATGTGCTGCTGAGGAATAAGCATCTTACTTTATAATAAGATGCCTAGCATCTTATTATAAAAAGGAGGGTGAAAAAAAAAACCCCCAAAACAATAAAAAGGGGGTGGGAGATTAAAATAGAGTGGCGAGAAATTTAAACTATGCGGGACTTTAGGCATAGTTTAAATAGGCATATTGGATGGGCTGTAAACCTTGGAGTACCTCACCAACAGGGCAACAAGGGAGGAATTTTGCAGTCGGGAATAGAGTATAAAAATTTCTGTGTTGCTCTGGTGGTGTGTGCCTACTAGTTAGAACACCCGCTCTTGCAAGAATGTTTAATGAAAGTGCTTCAGTGAAGAGTCTGGCCGGAGTCCTTTAAAGCTACTGATTGCTTCTTGCTCACAATCTGGGGGCTCGTCTGGGATCCTGAGTCGTCTTCCTGGGGACTGCTGCCACCAAAGAACAAGAAGACATGTCCCGTTGATTTCAGCAGTCTTGGGGATCATCAACGGGGGTTCCGAGAGGACTGACTGGGATCCTGAGACCGAGTTTAAAGGCCGATCCAGAGAACCACAGGGGAAGGATAGGAAAGTAGGCATAATCATAATGACCAGGCAACCTTGTGCACAGACCAGGGTAAGAAAAATTGACTGTTAAAGTATTGCCTTGGTGGTCAGGACATTCTCAGAGACTTTGTGTGTGTGAGTGAGTGAGATGTACCGTAGGTACAAAGTCAGCGCGGAGTCCAGATCTGTGGTTCTGTTATCCCGTGAGGGAAACAGCCAGAGAAGGACGAAGTGAGAGAACTGAGTGAAAGAAAGTCTTGTAAAACAGAATGGGGAATAAAAATACTAGGCCTAGGGAAGAGAAAGGGGACAACAGGAAAAGTCCCAGGGAAAAGAAAGGGGATGATGGTAGAAGCCCCAGGAACTTTCCTCCAGACAGTTCTTTAGGGAGGATGTTGGAACATTGGGAAGATATGTCTGGTACCAAGGATAAGGATAAAGATAAGAAAAAGATGATACAATATTTTTTGGCCAAAATTCGGTGCAGATCAGATTTGGCTTTGTCAGATGCTACATCTTTATGTAAAATGGTAAAGAACCCTTTTCACAGGAGGAGTCAGACTATGCCTCATGTTGGGTAGGCATAATAGCTGATGAGTTGATAGCTTTGATTCATGTGAAGGTAACCAAGGATAAAACTAAAAATTATCCCAAGAAATCTAAAGGATGGGACCACTTTAAGGGGGATGTTGTTTACCACCCCCCTATAACCTACCTCCTGTGAACCCTAACATGCCTCCTGTAGACTCTAATCTCCCTCCTGTAAACCATAATTTATCCCTAGAGGACTCTGAACCAGATTTAGGAGATTTGTTCAATCCTCTGCAAGCGGAAAATGGGGCAAACAGCCAAAGGCTTATACCTAGTGCCCCATCTTGGACTACATATCAAAAGTTAAGAAAATAAGGTGGTAAGAGAAACTACAAACTTATTGTTATTTTTTTTAGGGGAACAGGGACTGAGAGTATCAAAAACTAAATTACCATATGTGGAAAGGAAGTTAGGTATCTAGGACATTTAATTAGTGAAGGTAGGTGAAGGATAAACCTAGAAAAAATGAAGCAAATTGTAGAATTACTTTTGCCACAAACAAAAAAGGAATTAAGAAAATTTCTGGGACTGACTGATTATTGTCGCCTGTGGATAAATGAGTATGCACAAAAGACAAAAAGGCTATATTCAGAATTGTTAGATGAAGAATCCAATATTTTAATTTGGACAAAAGAAGAAGAAGAATTGATAGAAGAGTTAAAATAAGACTTAATTACCGCACCTTGCCATCTCTAGATAAAACTTCTGAGTTGTTTGTCACGGTAGATAAGGGGGCCACCTTAGGAGTTTTAACTCAGGAATGAGGAGATAAGTAGCAACCCGTGGCATTTCTATCTAAGCTCTCAGATCCGGGATCAAGAGGGTGGCCAGAATGTGTACAGGCAGTGGCGGCTACTGCCGTTCTACTGGAAGAAAGCAGAAAACTGACTTTTGGTGGGGTATCAGTGGTAAGCACTCCACATCAGGTAAAAACAATCTTGACACAACAGGCTGGAAGGTGACTAACTGACTCCAGAATTTTGAAATATGAGGCGATGTTAATAGAAAAGGATGATTTAATTTTGACTACCAGTTCATGTCTTAAACCTGCAGCCTTTCTATGGAAGGGAGAAATGAGCAGTGAGGATCTTGAACATAACTGTCTGGATATAATAGATTATCAGACTAAAGTAAGACCTGATTTAAAAGAAACACCCTTACATGCAGGCCCTCACCTGTTTATTGATGGTTCCTCAAGGGTAATCCAGGGAAAAAAACATAATGGATATGCAATTATTGAGGGAATGAGTCAAGAAATAAAAGAATCAGGTCGATTACCAAATACTTGGTTGGCCCAGAAGTGTGAACTATATGCTTTAAATGGAGCTTTACTACTATTAAAAGGACAGGAGGGAACAATTTCTACTGATTCAAGGTATGTCTTTGGAGTAGTGCAAACATTCAGAAAAATATGGGAAAAAAAGGGTTTAATCATTAGCTAGGGAAAAGAATTAGTACATGAACAACTAATTAAACAAATACTACAAAATTTGTTGTTGCTAAACGAAATTGCAGTTGTCCATGTAAATGGACATGAAAAAGGAAATTCCTTTGAAGCCAGGAAAAGCAAATTATCTGGTAAAATAGCCAAAGAAGCAGAGACCGTAAAAATTGTAGATTGTAAAAATATGTAGACTCATCCCACAAGTACCTGTATCAAAGATAATCCCAGTGTTTACAGAAAAAGAAAAGGAAAGATTAAAGGAAATGGGGGCTGTTGAAACTGAGGGAAGGTGGATCCTCTCTGATGGAAGAGAAATGGTAAACAAGCAAACCATGAGTGGAATAATGGCTATTTTTCATCAAGTTAATCATTGGGGAGCACAGGCAATGTGTGATTCGGTCTTGAGAAAGTATGGGTGTATAGGTATTTCTACAGTAGCTAATCAAGTTTGTGAACAATGTGTGACTCGTAAGATAAATAAAAAGGTTTTACAGAAACAACCCCAAGAGGGAAGAGAACCTAGTTTGAGACCCTTTCAAAGTGTGCAAATAGATTTCACTGAATTACCATTGGCAGGTGAACTGAAATACCTTTTGGTCCTAGTAGATCATCTCACTGGATGGGTAGAGGCCTACCCAACAGTGACTGCCACTGCAGCAGGAGTGGCTAAAGTAATTTTAGAACAAATTATTCCTAGATATGGAATAGTAGAAAATATAGATTCAGATCAAAGAAGTCATTTTACATCTAAAATACTCCAGGGAATCATAGAGAATCTAGAAATATCCTGGAACTTCCATACTCCTTGGCACCCACCATCCTCAGGTAAAGTTGAAAGAGTGAATCAAACAATGAAAGACCAGCTAGCTAAACCAGCATTAGAAACCACATTGCCTGGGACTAAGTGTCTGCCCATAGCTTTATGAAGAATTCAAAACTCTCCTAGGAAAGATACAGGCATATCACCTTATGAGATGCTATCTGGATTGCCTTACATGGGTAAAGGAGATGATGTTCCCCAAGTTGAAACCAAATATGTTTTTTTTAAAAACTATATACTAGGGTTGTCCTCCTCCTTGTCTTTTCTCAGGAGTAAAGGACTTCTAGCCCAGACGCCACAGCTTGAGTTTGCAGTCCATGCCATCCAACCTGGAGAGTGGGTTCTGATCAACTCCTGGAAGGAGGCTGTTGGCGCTTTAAGAGCCCAAGCTGCAAGTGGCTTCGGCCTTGGGCAATTAAGCCCTGATTTTGAGTGAGAAAACACAAGAGAACGTGATTCGTGGGAAACTATGCAAGAAAAACAAGAAAACTTCTTATTTTAACTAGTCAGAAGTAAGAAGAATGCCTCATGAACAGGTGGATTTATCCTATCAAGTATTGTAACCAGGCGTGTGAACAGTAGCTTTTAGCCAATGGAGAGTTGTTCATGTGTGTGTGTGTGTGTGTGTGTGTGTTAGCAGCTTAAGAGTATATAAGTGATCGTGTAACCAATAATAAAGGTCTCCAGTAGAATTCACATTGAATCGTGTGTGGAGTCCATGAATATCCCTCTCGGCAGGAGGCCAAACTGTAATCCGAGTGGGAAGGTCTGTTCCAAGTACTACTGACCACTGAGATGGCAGTAAAAACAACTAAAAAAGGTTGGACTCACTAAACCAGACTCAAAGAACTGGTGGATCCCCCTGCTGAAAAGGAACAGTGGCACGTAGACATTAAGTAAATTGTTAAGGTATTTTGAATAATGGAAAGTTTATGGCTACATGGAATAATTCTGAGTTTTTACTTATTGCAAATTGAAGAGGTAAGGGGAATTTTAACCATAAACATTACCGAACAATTAGAGGCCCAAACGATTCAAATTGATGCTTGTCAGATACTTAAATGTGGAAATTTAGAAAGTCAGAGACAATTAAGTAATTACGAAAAATACCTATGTCCAGAAAGCACAGTAATAGTATTTAAAGGGCCGCCTTGCGTAGGATGGTCTAATGTGTGGTGGACCACTCAATATAACAGACAGACATACCAGCCTTCAGCCAGCAATTCATTAAAGAGCTAAAAACCAAGATCATTATAGCTAAAGGGCAACCCACACCTACTTGTAAGGAACTTGAATGTAATCCTCTGATCATTATTGTAACAGGAGCCAATTCACTGGTGGACCGAACTTATGGGTTAGGAGCGGATGTTTCAGGACAGGATCCTGTAGGTAGATTTAGAATAACAGTATGGAAACCAAAGTTTGAAACTAAAGGAAGAACCAATATGAATACTGCTCTTCCTAAAATAAAACAGTAGAGCCCACCAGACGATCCAAAAGTAGTAACTAAAATAAAAAAACTTAAAACAGACCTTTGAAATTGAGACAGGATAGGAGATACAAATGCCTGGGTAGAATAAGTTAAATACACAGTATAGAGTCTAAATCAAAGTAGTTGCTATGCATGTGCCTCGGGAAGACCTACTGCGCAGGTAGTTCCCTTTCCATTTGGATAGGATAAAGACCCACAGGGAATGGCATGTATAATAGCTTTATACCAAGAAAAGACTGCATGGGGAAATAAAACCTGTAAGACCCTCTCACAGCCATTCCCTGCTTTACGAAGGGAAGACATTACAGTACCTCCTGCTTTCTCAGTAAAGGCTGGTAACCATACAGCTTGTGTCTCATGACAGGGTGGGAAGGGTATCAGGAGAACTGGAAATGTGCACTGTGTCTTTGGATGTGACTGAGAACAAGAAAGGGAATTATTCAGCTATAAGAATCCCCAGAAGATCTGTGGTGGTATTGTGGAGGAAAAATCCTAAGGTCTAGACTCCCTTCGAATTGAAAAGACACCTGTGCCATCATTCAATCAGCCATCCCATTCACCCTGGCATTTGAAAGAAATCCACGTGTGCCAGAAAAGAGAACAAAAAGAAGTTTGGGAACATCACTTGATGAAAAAATCTATATTGATTCAACTGGAGTCCCTAGAGGGGTTCCCGATGGAAAAAAAAGCAAGAAATCAAGTAGCAGCAGGTTTTGAAATTTTTTTTTTTTTGTGGGTAACTATAAACAAAAATATAGATTGTAATTGGGTAAATTACATTTATTATAATCAACAGAGATTTATAAATTATATAAGGGATGCAGTTAAAGGGAATTGTGGAGCAATTGGATGCCACTAGTAGAATGGCATGGGAAAATAGACTAGCCTTAGATATGACATTAGCAGAAAAAGGAGGAGTTTGTAATGGTAGGTGACAAATGTTGTACATTTATCCCAAATAACACAGCACCAGATGGAACTATAACAAAAGCAGTACAGGATCTTACAAAACTAGCAGAGGAATTGGCTAAGAATTTGGGAATAGATAACTCTCTAACAGGATGGTTAGAATCACGGTTTGGGAAATAGAAAGGAATGGTAGTATCCTTTTTTTACGTCACTGACAGTGGTTGCAAGAGTACTGACAGCTGTCAGATGCTGTATAATTCTGTGTGTCAGAGGACCTGTACAACGATTAATAGAAACCGCATTGTCCAAACAAATACCTTTAGAACCACCACCATATCAGGATAAAGTGCTCCTTCTTGAAGAAAAAGAAGAAAAGTGCAAAATAATGTTGTCTAATTTAGAAGCCTCATATAGAAAAACACCTTGAAAATGCAAAAAGCAACAGTTGTATAATAAAAGAAAGGGGGGAATTGTGAGAAATTATAATGTTGTCTTTGCAACTAAGAAAGACATCTGGGACTAGAGATAAGGATGTGCTGCTCAGTAACTGCCTAGCATGTTATTATAAAAAGGAGGAAAAAACCCCCAAAACAATAAAAAGGGGGTGGGAGATTAAAATAGAGTGGCAGGAAATTTAAACTATGGTGGGACTTCATAGGCGTATTGGATGGGCTGTAAACCTTGGAGTACCTCACCAACAGGGAAACAAGGGAGGAATTTTGAGGCTGGGAATAGAGTATAAAAATTTGTGTGTCACTCTGGCAGTGTGTGCCTCTCCTAGATAGGACACCCGCTCTTGCAAGAATGTTTAATAAAAGTGCTTCAGTGAAGTGTCTGGCTGGAGTCCTTTAAAGCAACCGATTGCTCATTTCTCACAAGGGCTACCCTCCTCACTTCCTCTTCTTTAACCAGTGTTATAATACTTAGTCTTTAGCAGCCCCCGTCTTTAGGTACCTATGATAATGCTAAACCATCAGAAAGTAAAAGAAGAAAAATCCTTTTTGCAGCTATAGTGAGAATCATTTGGAGACTTAATGGCTCTTGTATTTATTTAAAAACCCAGTAAATAGCATGGTGAGTATCATAATGCTTATTTCTCAAGAGAATATTGATTTTTTTTTTTTTCCCTAAAGAACTATATATTTACAAAGGCTACTGGATAGATAACCAGCAGTATTTAAAACAAAACAAAGACACTTTTGCAAGCAGGTAATGAGGTTGTTGTAAATAGTTAGCAATTATATCATAACAGTGAAGAAGTCAGCTGTATCATATGGTTCTATTTGTAAAAGTACAGTTTTGGCTTGTTCATTTCCAACACAGAAAACATATAGATTTTCATCTATCTGCTTTACCTAAAACCTGAAATTTTTTAGAATGGGGTTAAACACTTGGAGAATAAGGCACCTATCTTGAGCTGCACATGAAATTTACAGTTTAAAGTCCAGATTCTGGATACTGTCCTATGCACCTGATTATTTTTCCTTTATGTATGTCTTCTATGTTCATTTTATAACTACTAAATTATGAGTTCTTTGTGTTTGTGGTAAATAAACAGTATGTTGAAAATTCGTGTGCTTTGTTGGTTGATTCTATGAATATTTTTCTTACTCTGGGCTGCATACAAAATAGGCTTTAAATAAGCACAGCAACATGTTTTGGATATTTTAAAGGCATGCTGGCTTTAATAAAAAATTATAATCATTTTCACCTTGAATATTCTGTCCTTTATTTCCAGTGATGGGGTGGGGGAAGTGAGAGGAATTTTTCTTTGCCCTTCAATAATAGTGGGTTTTATTCAGAGTCCAAAGCTTTATTATCATTACCTCTAGTTATGGAATCATAATCCTTCAGCATTTCTTTTGTGAAGGTGTGATGCCAACTTTAAGCTCCCTTGGATTCTGCATCTTTATCTTAGGGTAGTGTTTTGCTAACAGTTTAAAAAAAGTGCCTGCTAGTCTCATTTTCAATACTTCCTACAGTGTATAGAATGTTAAAAATGGTATAAGGACATCTATTAAAATATAAAGTGAAATGCAAATGTTATAAGGTTGATATAACAGCTCAGATGCATTTAATTTTCCTAATAATTGTTTTTATCAGCTGAAGTAATTTTTAATTATTTTCTCTCAGAATACTGTCTATGGAAGCTGTTGTGTGAAGCTCTTCAATGATTCTGTAGTAAGATGTCCCCAAACCGTGTGTATTTACCAGAATTATTATACAGATTATTCCAAAGCAGTATGTGAACAGTGTTCACTGTGTGATGCATGGTGTCAAGGTGGGAGGCCCAGGGTGTAGCTGCTATTGGTAATAGCAGTGCTCAAGTAAACTGAAACCTGGGGAAGCAAATGTTAAGACAGTTGACATGGACCACACCAGCTATGCCAGCTACAAGCTCCAAATGCAGCATGCAACAGAGACTGCACACCATCCTCCTGCTGTGTCCAATGTCACCTGCTCCATGGACGGTGCGAACTCCATATCACCTCTCGTGCCTTGAAAGACTGTCATGAGAGATGGAGCCCAAAGTGATGAACTAAATGAACTCAACAGACATTTTGGAAGGATGGCCTATTGCCGAGAAGGATATTCATGGACTCCACACACGATTCAGTGTGAATTCTACTGGAGACCTTTATTATTGGTTACATGATCACTTATATACTCTTAAGCTGCTAACACACACACACACACACATGTAAACAACTCTTCATTGGCTAAAAGCTACTGTTCACACGCCTGGTTACAATACTTGATAGGATAAATCCACCTGTTCATGAGGCATTCTTTTCACTTCTGGCTAGTTACATATGAAGTTTCTTATCTTGTTCTTGCATTCTTTCTCACTCAAAATCAGGG
>NW_010291836.1:700-21853 GCF_000700745.2 Antrostomus carolinensis | reverse complement strand
TCTGGCCTCTAGCCAGGCTCAACCCACCACAAACGCTAATAGCATGCTACTAAGTTTTCACTCTTGAATAGCTGAAACTAAAGAATTGCTCTCAGATTAAATTTTGCATCTGGATGTCCAAAATGATGCATACAAAAAAAAGTATGAACAATTCTTTACACACTAATAAGAGAAAGCAGCCATTGTTAGTCTTTAGCTTTCATCTTCATCAAGTCTCTGGGCAATAAAATATTCTTAATTACTTTTGCAATTTCAAGTGATATTACAGCATGATATTTTGTTTACTTTTGTTTTGGAAAAAATATTTTAGGTTTTTTAGACATTAATTTACATAAATAAGTGAAGTAAAATAAAAATTAATTTCTGTTTCAAAATATGTATTTATAATAGGAGATGTAGTTATCTATCTTTCAGTATAATTTACCAGGATATATTGAAAATATTTTTTTTTTTCAGAAAAACATAACAAAGTGGTTTTCTTTTACAATATGTAATCCTTTAAAAGATTTGTTTCAGGATGGTCACTGTATTTTTAGTTATCCTATATCCTGATCTACGTATGTGTATCTCTGTATATGCACACACAGAGATCAGTAGGGCCCAAGGTGTATATATATGTGTGTGTTCACATACTCTCTCTCTTTCAATCTACCCATCTTCATGGGTAGTATATTCATAGTGAATATCTCCCTGTATGTTTTAATTTCTGATCTACATAAATCTATTTAATTTCTTACCATCTAAGTTGTTCAGCAAGACAATCTACTTGGAAGCTTCTGTGAAAGCAATACATTTCTATTTAGTACATATAGTTCTTAAATAGTCTTATTGTGCAGAAAACCCTTTTTTAAAATATACAACTGCATATTACTCCCATTGTAAACAGAATAAAGCATTCAGGGGTATTAACTGAAAGCTTATTTGAATAGATGAGTTAGAATAGGTC
This sequence comes from Antrostomus carolinensis, assembly GCF_000700745.2. NCBI lineage: Eukaryota > Metazoa > Chordata > Aves > Caprimulgiformes > Caprimulgidae > Antrostomus > Antrostomus carolinensis. Next base: position 20,907 of record NW_010291836.1, on the reverse strand, counting down.
ATTTTGGGGCAAACTCGGGAATTAAAAAAATTCTGTCTCTAGGTCAGTAAGTGCAGTTGACTTTCTCTCTCTCTCAGTAATTGTGTGAACATCATAGTTGTAATGTTCATTTAACCATTTAACGAATGTTAAAATCCATTTTAGAACACTTGTGTTAGACAGGATTTTGTTCTCATTTTTCCACTGAGAGAAACTTATAAGCAAATAATTATAAATTACAATATACAATCACTTTCTTGCTCTGATTTTACCTCCATTTTAGGAAAGGGGATATGAATGCAAAAATAAATAGTTATTAGTGTTTGCACACTTTAATAGGACAGCAAAGGATACAGGAGAAAAAAAAAAAAAAAAAGACGTTTACAGTGATGCCTTTCATAACAGGAAAAAAGTGTTTGCTTCCATCTTCAGAAGTTAAAATAAGCGTACGTTGACTTCAGTAGCTGAAGAAGTGTTCATATAAATTTTATACCTCAACTTTAAGACAGAACCTTACAGCTCTAAGAAGAGAAATATTAATTACTTTTTAATGTGTCTGATGGGATGAACATTGCTTTTGTGTTCCCCTAAAGCTGAAGATCTTGCAAAACCCTTTTAGTTGAGCACAGTAGGACATAGTGCTATTGTGTCATTTGGTAATATCTTCACAAATCTGAATTTCCATCTGTAAGCAGGCTGAGAAACCTGCGTCTAATTTTGTCTCTAATTTTCCTATTCTTTTAGTTAATTACGAGATGAATCCTTACTATTTTATCTACTTAATCTCAGTCATATGGCATCATTACATATCCTAATAGGAGAGACAGAGATCTCAGTGTGGTAGCTAAATCTAGGTGTAAATGTAGGTTGTTTTTCCCTGTAAGAACGAGAAAGGATACTCTGAGCTTTACTCAAAAATGACCCCGCATGAAAGCATAATTCATGGATGGATATCATACTTAGCCTTCTGTCCAGTGACAAGATTGTCCCAAATAAGAAGTACTGGCTTTGAACTAACCAGTTAAGTATAGGTTAGATACAAGAGAGTAAAAGAATAAATCAAATAATAGTAATATGGGATAAGTATGAATTCATTGGCCTTTAATATATGAAGATTCCTAAGATCTTATAACTTTGACAGACATCATGCTACTCATTCATTGTGTCTTGCTAGAAGAGTGTCTTACGTGTTATTAGGAATAATTTTTCAAAAGTCCCATCTTTAACTGCTTTCTTTTCCTGCTGTAGTATCTGCAAAACTTGTAGGAGCAGGAAAGATACTAGTTGCTATGGTGATTAACTTTTTGGGGCCTTCCTGAGGCTTTAAAAAATTATATTTAAACCTTGGCTGTGCTTTGTTCTAAACCAGGAGTGTGAAAAATTGCAATGACAAAGTTGTAGTCGTCGTTGGTGATGCAGCAGCAAAATAAAATCCCTATCCAATACACCCACTGTGTTTGAACAATTAAGTTTGTGAAGTGAGTAATATCACTCACAGAAGTAAGCATCCTTGCTGAGCTTTCAGCAGCATACAGGTCCCACATTTGCTTCATGCTAAAAAAATACAGATTACAGATACTTATCTTGAGGATGAAGCCTATAAAATGTTAGGGATTTGGGAAAAATATGAGTGCAGAAGACATATGAGTCCTGTGACTTCTAAAGTCACTGCAAGAACTAAAAAATCCCTGCCTTGGGAGTAATACGTACAGTCTAGTATAAGCTGTAGAAACTCTGAGCAAAAAAAAAAAAAAAAAAGAACTCGGTATTACTCAAATCCATCACAGTATATGCAGTGACAAAACCAGACAATATGCTTCTCTGCTTTAATTTTGCAATTTATTTCCTTTCCCCTTCCTGCTCTGCTGCTGTGGAAATACATTACTGAAATGCCTACTAAGGCAAACAAGCAACATTTTTGACTTTGGAGAAAATGAAATAAAATTAAAATTCTTTTTTTACAGTCTTAGATTCTTGCTAAAGTCTTCTGACGTTTGCCAGCAGGTCATCTGCAATGGTAATCCTAGAGGTCCCTACCAGCACTAACCACCAGGTGACCTGTGATTCAAAGAGTACAGACTAGGCAGATGTAACCAGTTCCTAATGTTGCTTGATGAGGTTGCCTGACTGTTTGACAAAATAATATTGAAGACTGGAGAGTAAGGATATCTTGTGGTCCTGGAGTATTTCAGAAGATCCAGAAGTCTCTTCCTATTTGCTTAAGGCACTGCTTCTGAGATGCGAAGGTTTCATTCTGCCCTCATGCATCATTTTCCCTATCTGTCTCAAGTCAGGACCAGCAACCCAGTCTGCTATCTGTTTTGATTCTACATTGTTTCTTTGTCCATGCATTATCATACTGATGTCTCTAGAGCTGCTTATTAGCAATAAGGCAGACAGCAGTCTGGAATGATTCCCTCCCTGACTCAGATTGTTCTCTTTATTCATTTTAAGTGAAAAGTTTGATTTGGTTAAAATTATCTCACTGTTTAACAGATAAATCTTTTTTTTGTGTACAATTCACACTGAAATCAGTGAAACTACTCTAGCAAGCATATGCTTACCAGCGTGTGTAAAGAATGGCAGAGAAACACAAAACATCACTTGTAGTTGAAGAAGTAATAATTATTATTGGCTTGCATTTCATATTAGATTATGAAAAGTCTAGTGTTCTGAGAAGGAAGAAATCACTTCTGCCATAGTTTTGGCCTGCTTCTTGATTGTTTTTTCAGATTCTTACCTCCTGCCTGCTTTTCTGAAGTGCTACCTTTCCTATCTCTTTCAGTTTAGAAAATATCTATAAAGAGGTTTATAAATTTCATTTTGCTTTGCCTTGGAAAGAGAGCTTTACAGGGTACTGAGCTAATATGAAGCAAATCAAGACAGTGATGAATTTTGTGATCAGAATTAAATTAAAGGAAATTAAACATTCTGAGTCAACATTAACTTCCAACATTCATAACTGCCAGAGTTCACCAGTCAATTTTGTCTGTCCATAGCAAACAATCAGTTTTGAAAAATGACAAATCATGTTTTTATTTAAAAAATAAATTTTTGAAAAAAAATCTGCATAAACATACACAGTTATTGCCTAAGTAGAAGCATTAGATAGTATTGAACAACTTATTAGCAGCAAATCTGTCCAAGTGTGATATAAAATACATGCAGAATTGCATAGAAGACTATAGTTGCTCTTAACATTCATTCATTATGTTATATAGTTTTTACAGGCTGACACTAGGGACTCTGTCATCTTCCTCTCAGATCCACCCCAGCATAACCTCTAAAGCACTTATACTACATGTCCTACAGGAAGTTTATTATAAGCAATCTAAAACATGACAAAACAAAAAGGAAGCTCTATGTAGTAGGTAACACAGCAGATGGAAAATGTAGAAAGCTTAGGTTAATGGATCATCTTCTGCAGACCTGGTGTGTGATCTTGCTGAGTCAAGCAACTAGGTGAATTCATTTTCACATCTGTAAAATGTTAATAAAGTTTGCCTATGTCAACAGAAAGTTATGAAGCTCAGTCTAATCACGTTTGCCAAGAATCTTGAAATTCTTGTGCACAAGACTGTATTATTTATTGTATTACTTAATCTTTTATATAAAATATAGTCCGGGATGTGAAAGAGTGCAATTTAGGTGTTATTGTGATATAATGTATGCTATGCCAATTAAATTAATGTAAAATCAAAGATGCTTGGCTGATATTTATAATGCAAGGATTAAACTTACTTGGTAAATTTCTGTTGGAATATATTTCAATGAGAAATGTTCACAAAATTAATGTTTTATGCCTGCAATTTCGAAGTATTTCCTTTTTTTTTGATCATAAAGGTAAAAATTAATTTCTTAGAGTTACTCTAAGATATTAGGGAGCAAAAGTACTTTGTTTCTTACTGTGAGGCTTTCAGCTATTTCATTTTCCACCAGTAAAACTCACAGGAATTTTGGACAGAAAGCAAGTCCAAAATTTCTTTTTATGTTACCACAAAACCAAATTTTCCTGGGAATCCCTTTGCTCATAAAAGTTGTATTTTTAGTTTTTATTCTGAAGTGAGATAACAAAGTTTTCCATTATTTTAGAGGGAGATTTTTAATTTTCTATTGCTGTTTATATAGAAAGCCATTAGGTGAGTAATAGACTTAAACTCAAATGAAGTACCGTGCTATACAATGTCTATAAATATCTGAAGTGCAGAGGCCAACTGGATGGGACCAGGCTTTTTTCAGTAGTACCCTGTGACAGGACAAGGGGCAATGGGCACAAAATGGAACACCAGAAGTTCCAGACAAACCTAAGGAAAAACTTCTTTACTGTGAGGGTGACAGAGCCCTGGAACAGGCTGCCCAGGGAGGTTGTGGAGTCTCCTTCTCTGAAGATGTTCAAAACCCGCCTGGATGCTTTCCTGTGTAACCTGGTGTAGGGAACCTGCTTTGGCAGGGGGGTTGAATTAGATGATCTCCTGAGGTCCCTTCCAACCTCTACCATTCTGTAATTGCACAATACTTGGATATGCCTTTGAAGAGCCTCATATAACAGAATAAACCAATTGATACATATATGGCATAGGCAGTTGCTCTGAATAGTGCCTTATCTGAAAATCCAAACACTTCCTATGTGTCTGACACCTTTAATGTATGAATTTCAGTTACACTAGATTACAAATGTAAATGTATATTTTAACAATCCCAGTCATTGTGACAAATTCTGTTTTCTCTAATATCTGCTTAATATCCTGCGACTTTGTTAAAATAAGACAAAATGCAGGCTAGAATATGACAGGATATTATTCAGAAAACTTTATCTTCTTCCAGTTCACATTACACTTATGTAATTTTGCTAGGAACAGTTGTTGAGGAAGTGCTATGGTATATTATATAATTATTATTTTATTTCACATCTCACAATATTTCTATTTCCAGGACTGGAAGGATGAGGGGAAAGATATCTTCTACTACTAGCTTCACCTATGGATTCATGAGACAATTTCAAAATTATTTTACTAAGACCTAAATCCATAAAAAACATTTGCACTGAAACCTTATGATAAGGAACTATATTTGTAGAGAATGCACAATATTTTATGGAGAAAACAAAAGAATATTCAATTGCAGAAGATTTCAAAAAGACCAATTTATTCTTAAAAATATTGTACTATCAAAGATATGTGTTTTCCCACAGTTGAACTTCTAACAAATTACTTGGGTATATTAAGGAATTTCAGTTTAATTTTCCAAGAGGCACGCAAACACATTGAACTTTGTAATGTGTAACACTGAACACTTTACTTATTGTGAAATCTGTCCTCATCTGGAAAATATACTTTTGTCATTATAGTTAAGTACTTTGGAGTTTCTTTTCTGCTGATAGATATTCATTCTGTTCATAGGAAACTAATTCCCCTCAATTAGATATCACTTTACAGTAACAAAAGAGAGGTTGATTCTTGGGTTGATCCAATATGCAAAGGAATGGGAGATGAGGACAGAAAGATAACAGTATAAAGGCTACATGGCATATGCTTGACACCTACATTCCTACATTTATTTTCTGCTACTGTTCCAAACGTACTTCTTTTGTTTTCCTTAAGCCCAATATTCATCCCAGATGCTTTGAGAAGGTTTAACTGCAATTTAAACAGTGAATATTAAAGCTGCAAAACCCAGGTGCTCCATTGTGATATACATTTGTCTAGCAACAGCAACTGGACACTTGGCTGGCTGTACTGTGGAAAGCAACTGACTAACATTGTTTGTATCAGCATCCAAGCAATTGCCTAAGGATCAGTCTGCTATGGGACTGGCTGGAACATGCTGCCCGGCTGGAGGCCGTAGTCTTTTAATAGTCCTGTCATTGTCAATAATTTGTTCAAGTTTATATACCCAAGAATAAAATCCTGTTCAAATTTCTCATGATCTCTTCCACATGTAAAGCTTTATTATGGGACAAAGGAGCTTGTCCAAATTCATTGCAGTTGAGACATAGGGAACTTTAAAGGACCCTCTATGGCTAACTCTTTTACAATCCTTATTCTTCAGAATATGCCACAGAAAACTGCATTTCTGTGTTATGTCAACATTTATTCCAATATAAATCCATTGCGAGATAATTGATTTACAATAAAAATAGAAGATATTTTAATCTGAAATGTAAAAAGATAATTCTACAAAACAAAAACCAAACAGCACCACCAGAAAGACTTTGAGTTGTTAAAAGAAATAACCTGAGGAGCAAAGATTGGCAAAGTCTTTCAAGTACACTTCTTATGGCCACACAGACTTGTGACTGGAAATATATCCCTTCACTTAGGCATTCAAGAATATACATAAGAAGTTCAGAAAACCTCTGGTAAAGAGGTTAAATGCAGCTGTGTAATTAAGAAGATTAAGAATATTTGGTCTATGCATATAATAGGACTGGAAAAGGATATCTTTTTCTTCAGTTAATAATGTATTTTTAAAATATATTTTTGTCTTTTTTCTTTTTCAAACTACAGACACCCAATAACAACAAATACCAAACAAACCATCGTGATTATTCTTGAGTGAGAACACAACTCAGAGCTGATCTTTTACTTACAGAGGAAATGGCTGGCAAAGCAGTTGTGTGGATGCTATTAATGAGCTTGTATAGGCTCTTTTTCTCCCTCCAATAACTGCTAATATTTTTTAGTTTCTCCAAGCATCATCTTTCACCTTCTACAGCTGGAAATTTCCTGTGCATCACCCTAATTCCACCAAAGAGCCACACCAAATACTATTCTATATCCTTGGTTTGGAAACTGTCCTACATAAATCCTTTGTGAAAGCAGAGAAAGGATGCAGAGGTCACCTGACTGCTCTACCGCAGTTTACCAGCATCCCACTTTCATGTAGCCTGCAAGGTAACTATACTGAGCTTAATGTCAAACTACAAAATGCATAGATATACAAAAATATATTGTTGTGTATATGTAGGTGCTAACAAAAGTAATTTTTTTTACAGGACACTCTAGATTTTTTTTTCTGGAAAAAGTCTGGTTATTGGTTAATATGAAAGGGAGTGAAAAAAAAAACAAAAAAAAACCAAAACCAAACCAAACCAAACCAAAACAAGAAAACCTAACACGGTGTGATTCTTTGGCTTTAGTTTGCTGAAACGTGTGACAAACTCCATGTAGATCAGACAGACCTCCTGGTAAGGCCAATGCTATTACTATTTTGAGAAGGGTGACAAATGGTACAGGTTCCCAGACTAGGTGTATGAACAATTGCAAATTATGCCTGATTATTTTAGTTGCAAATAAGCTAGGAACAAGTGCAGAGAGTACCTACCATAAAACCTATAATATTCTTAACATTAGAGTATTCCTGTGTCTGAAGTCTGGTATTTGTTGAACACTGACAATTTTTATTTAGTTTGTATGTCCACAAGGTCACTTCCTTTTCTTTGTCATTTCTGTGCTTAAATCACCACAAAAAGAGATAGGTTACATATTTAGGACCTCTGAATACACAATATTCAGGGCATATAGATTTCTCCATTAACTACATCTCTCTCTTAAACTCCTAACTGAATATAGACACTGTATATCCCTAGCTAGAAAATTTGTACACAGGTCCTGATATGGATTATACATTTTTGGAATATTTATTTACAAGAAAACTGTTGAAATTCAAAGAAAAACAGTGGAAAGAAATCAGCAAAAACCACAAATACATGGCAGGCATCTTGCTCATTCTAAGTGACAGATCTTAGAATTTTTCTTGATCTCATTTTGATTTTTTTTCATTAGCTTTTTCTGCAGTAAATTATGAGGAAATTAACAACAGCATGCATACTATGCAATAAGATGGGGAGGCAGTTGAGGCATTGCTGTATAATAAATCACCTACAGTAGATGTTGCTCCTCTCAGGGAAATGGTCTGAACTACAGGACATGCTGGGAGAGGTTCTACCATATGGATGCAAACCTTAAAATCCTTCCAGATATGTAATTCCCATGGGCTTATATCTCAGATCCACGTGTGTAGAAAATGGCAGGCCTGATTCTTTCTAAAACATTAGGTCCAAAGGATGATTTTGCTGTCATTTCTACATGGAAATAGAATGGTGGTTTTCACTACTGGTGAATAAGAAGGAAAAGTGAGTTCAGACTTACCTGGAGGGGGAGAAAAATATAAATAAATAAATCTGTTCTCTGATGGAAGATCCAGTTTGGAAGCTGATCAGACTTTTACATTTAACCTGGAAAAAATGAAGTTAAAAGAATTTATCATCATAAAAGTTCTACAGGAAAAACTCATCTGTTTCCTACTTTAAACTCTCCCATAGTAAGAAGAAACTTGCTGGAGCTAATGCTTGAAAATCTTAATCAGTTATATGAAGTATCATTTAGTGAAGGAAAATGGTAATTCCTTAGCAGTCTTGCTGTAGGAGATCATGGTTTTTCTGGGCTGTATATATAGCGCTAGGATAATTAAATAACACCATTAAGAATAAAAATTAAGATATTTGTAAGGCATAAACATTTATGTTATAAATTATCAGAAATTATAAAGCTCACTTGAGAGCACAGATCTGCATCTTTTCTAATTGCATAGTTGTACTCTGGAGATTTTCACTTTTCTGTAAGTTATTAGAGATTGACAGCAACAGTATGGCAAAATTTTGGCAAAAGCAGAATATGAGCTAGTTTTTACACCGTGACATAATTTTAAGACCTGCATTTGATTTGTAGTAGCATAAAATAAACATTACTATTTCACCTTATTTTAGCTCTAAAAAGCATTTTGGTGCCTGTATATCACAAATGTAAAAATAAAATCCCTTTTAAAGAACTTCTCAAGATTGAATTAAGCTTATCTTTCATCACTGCCTTGAAACAACTCTGGGAGAGAAAGTTGGTCTTGTCTGAAAAATTTAGTATCTTAAGCTCAGAATACATAATATTTTTCTTATGGACAATGAATTTATGACAAAGGATCATCAGCTTCTATTGCCTGTGGAACAAGATATGAAAATCTGCTTTTTAAGTTAAGAAGCTTCATTACTCAGTCTCTCTGGCTGTCAGGAGGTTTTTGCTCTTGATAGCAGTGATCTTCTAATTCAGCGCCTGACTGCCATTTCTAAAGTTTGTACCAAGATTTGGTAGCAGTTACACTGGAGGAGAGAGCACGGTTCCCACCAGCCATGGAGGAAGCACAGCTTGTTAAAGTCATGGGATTCTGACCTGCTGGTTTTCAGTACAGGTAAATCACTGAACTCCTAAAAGCTTGGATTAGAGGTTTCAGCAGAACTTTGCCAAACACACTGTTGTTTGGGAAGGTCATTTCCTTGTGGTGATGCAACAAACAAGAAAAAAGAAAGTGATTCTGTCCTCAGAGATGGATATATTTGCATAATAGCATCGGAAACACTTTGTATGTTACTTGAGGAAGTTGTCCAGTGAAGTCAAAAGGGTATAAAATTCAGTGCCAGCCTTCATTTTTATCTTTGTGGCTTTGCCAGGTACGGTGGTTTCGGTCTTTGTTCCAGCTGCTCAAGCTGTTCTTTACATTGGTTAGCTAGGGGTAAGGACAGGTTTTAAAAGTTAAATGATATTATTTCTCATCTCTCTTCCTTCCCAATCTACTAGTGCAATCTTCACACAATATTCTTTTCCTCTTTTTGATTTGTTTCATGCTTTCTTACAATCAAGGAATATATATTTGGCCTCAACTTATGGACAAAGATGTGGGATAAGATGTGTGATGGGAGTCCTATGCTACATGAGGAGGAGTCTATTAGGAAATAACAATCCTCAAAACTTAAATGCTGAAAAAAATAGATAGAATAGTGATACCAGAGTGGTACATCTTAAGTAGATAAAAAATAACACTTTTAACTTGATTTCTGAACAGAAACTATTCTTAAATCTGTCTTTTCCTGAAGAAAATGTCAGTGACTTTACAAACCCAATTTTCTTCAAATCTTCCTGCCAGCACTGTGATTTAGGTTGCTAATTTTCTTCCTTCCTAACAAAGTAAGCAAGACAACTGCATACATTTATTTTTTTCTTGCAAAATCAGAATAATGATGTGTCTATATGTCTATATGTTTGAATATGTAAATGTATATATATTCTTAAAAAAAAGGTGTTGATTACCTACTAACCTCCTGGGATTCATCACAGCAGTCCGGTTATATTCATATCTGTAAACGATTCTCGAGGCTGTGGAGTTGGAGGATTCCAAATCTCTTTTGAAAATTTTTGAAAAAGTGGCAGCATGTTGCTGGTAGAGAAAACCCTTTTCCTCTCACTCAAACACTACTTGTACATATCTGCTCATAATTATAACAAAAGAAGGAAGACAAGTGTGACTATTATTTCTAGTAACAATATTATTATGATCATTTTCCAACTCCATAATCTCCATCTTCCTTTATCGTCTCAGCACTGCAAGTAGGATTCATTTGATCTATATAACACTGACCTAGTATAAAAATAATCAAAGTGTAGAGTTTAACCTTTAATCTCTTTTTTTGATCAGAAGACTCTACATTTTCCTCTCCCTCCTTCAGAAAAGGATCTTCACTCAAACCGTGGTAAGAACTTTTAATTAAAATATCTGAATTACAGATTTTAAAGATAGCTTGTTTTAATTCCTCTTTGGAAAAGTGTTACCTCCTACTTTTATCCCTGAGAAGAAAAAAAATAACTATTACAACTTTTTAAAATTTATTTTTATTCCTAAGTATTGTTACAGAATTGTCAAAATAATTAGGTCAAGTGGTGGCAATAAGCCCAACAGAAATAAACAACTCATCTCATGATTTGCCGTAAGATATTTCAACTGCAGTTTGTAGTTTAAATTTTGTTGAATTTATGCCAACTGGTTTCATAAATTGAAAACAAGAACACTTAATTTTACCTAAAACTTGTATTAGAGATTTTTGGTTTTGTTTAAGATGTCAAACCACTAGATTTGTCCTCCCTTCTGCCTTTTCCTAAAACAGCTGAGGAGGAAATCTGTTTAACCTCAGCAGCATCTGAAAATTGAACAGAACAAAAGATGTTGGAATTATGACAAATTTGAAATTACCCTGGCCACAAGGCCAAGTATTATTAATCGGATAGGGTGATACTATCAGCTAGTAGTCATACAATTCTATTGGCGCATAAAACATGTTCACACCACTTACTATTAACAAACCACTCCAGAATGTCTTTTATATAAATACATGTAGACATACACATGTATGTCGCAGTGGGAGAACTCGTGCACTCAATGTGAGCGATCAACAAGCTTCGTTTATTGATTAGCGTTCAGCATACTTATACAGTTCTTAATGAGATCATACATATTCTGTAACCTAACTAATTAATTGGTCACTATCTTAAACGTCAACCCCTCCCCTAGTTCCTCATTCCTTAGCTGCTTACTCCCTTAAGTTCCCATGCCTTAGCTGACTGTAAGCAAGCTGTTATCGTATAGCAGCTGCAATCAAGGACAGCGTGTCCTTACCACCCCAGCACTTCAGACGAGCAGAGTCCGATGTTTCCCAAAATCCTGGTCAGCCATCTACAGTATGTCTATGTGACCCTTGTCAGCTAACCAATCCTCAACACATGTACACATACCTATACACAAATATAGGTGTTTGGCTCACATTTTCACTCTAAATGACATAACATTTAGGAAATATAAACCACAACAAGGAAGGCTATAGTTATGCCTCCACTTCTCTGCCAGGTACCATATTAAAGAAATTGCACCAGAAGCTATCAAACTGTGTTCAAACACTGAATATATACTGGGAATGCCATCTGCCCTGACGAAGCAGTCTTAACATTCCTCACAAACTGGATAAAGAAAGTGACAAACACAGACGAGTTCTTGCTTTGGACTGGGAAGCTTGATCTTGGTATCTGTGAATCTGAAAGAAAGGATAGATAGAAATACTTTATCCTGAGTGTCTCAAAACTATGCTTTGCAGAAATTTTGTCCTGTTATCAGATGTCTAGCTTGAGGTGGATGATTATATGAGTTCTATGTCAAACCTGTTAGCATCAAGATGAATTTCTTTCTATTAGTGCCAATGTCCTTTGGATCAAAACACAGCAGTTAGCAGTGCAGACCCTCCATGTCATCATTCTGCATCTCTTGTAAGAAGATGATGCAGGTGCCCTAAGAAACTGTTATAGGGATCTTCACTGTATAGAAGACTGCTTTTTTCCCCAAACCATCTTTAGTTTTTTGTATCCTTGCATACTTACTCAGCATTGGTATATTCTTCCCATATGTTTTACTATAGATTATCTATGAGCATGAAAAATTGCAATATTTAGCAAGAAAATAGAATGGTACATACATTTTGATCAGTATGGTGCATAATTTTGGTGGGTTGACCCTGGCTGGATGTCAGGTGTCCACTAAAGCCACTCTATCACTCCATTCCTCAGCTGAACAGGGGAGAGAAAATATAATGAAAGGCTCCTGAGTCAAGATAAGGACAGAGAGAGATCATTCATCCATTACCATCAGGAGCAAAACAGACTCAACTTGGGGAAATTAGTTTATTACCAATCAAATCAGAGTGGGTAGGGTAATAAGAAATAAAACCAAATATTAAAGCATCTTTCTGTCAATCTCTCCCTTCTTTCCAAGCTTAACTTTACTCACAATTTTCTCTACCTCCTCCCCAAGAAAAGCATAGGGGGACAGGGAATGGGAGTGGCAGTCAGTTCATCACATGTTATTTCTGCCACTCCCTCCTCAGGGGATAGTCCTCACACTCTTCCCCTGCTTCAGAGTGGAGTCTCTCTCATGAGAGACAGTCCTCAATGAACTTAAAAGTGGGTCCTTCCCATGAGCTACAGTACTTCAATAACTGCCTCAACATTGAGTACAGTCCTCCAGGAACAGACTGCTCCAGCATGGGTCCCCATGGGGTCCCAAGTCCTGCCAGCAAACCTGCTCCAGAGTGGGCTCTTCTTTCCACGGGGCCACAGGTCCTGACAGGAGCCTGCTCCAGCATGGGCTTCCCATGGGGTCACAGCCTCCTTTAGGTATCCACCTGCTCTGGCATGGGGTCCTCCACAGGCTACAGTTGGATATGTGCTCCACAATGGACCTCCATGGGTTGCAGAGGGACAGCCTGACTCACCATGGTCTTCACCATGGGCTGCAGGGGAATGTCTGCTCTGGTTTCTGGAGCACCTCCTCCCCCTCTTTCTTCACTGACCTTGGTGTCTGCAAGGTTTGCTTCTCTCACACCTTCTCACACCTCTCTCCAGCTGCAGTTGTGCAAGTTTTTTTCTGTTCTTAAATAGGTTATCACAAAGGCGCTGCCACCATCACTGGTAGGTTCTTGGAGCCGGCTGGCATTGGCTCTATCAGACATGGGGAAAGCTTCTAACAGCTTCTCACAGAAGCCACCCCTGTAGCCCTCCCACTACCAAAACCTTGCCCTGCAAACCCAATAGAGTAAGCCTCTTTGTCAGCAAGTTGTATCATTACTCTTTGCCATTAATTTCTTACTCTTCAGCAGAATTTTGATTACTAAAGAGAGACTAAAAGGAGGAAGGGAAGAAAGGACAGAGAAATAGAAAATTAAAATTAGAAATGGTATCTTAAGCACCTAAATTCATCTGTAATTTATTGCTATCTTTGCTTAAAAACTTGATCCTGCAACTTCTAAGCAAGCATGCAATATTATACATGCATGCGCTACCTATGAGTTTGTTGATTGACTGGAAATGATCACTTGGGTAAAGACAATCTTTCTATTAAGTCTTCTCAAGACCATGGCATAAATTCAACCAATTGCTGGCAATCTATCTGCATTCTTATTCTTCCTGTTGATATTGGTGAAGATGTTGAACTGATGTTGGGAGACGACAGGACACAAATAGGGTAAAAACAGAAGTCCTAGAAAGGTGAAATATTTAAGTGGTACTAAAGCCAGCATATAAGGCTAGGTTTGATTTTTTTTTTTTTTTCTGTCATCCAGTTCTGCAAAGAAATTGTATAAATACATTAGCTAGAAAGCAACAAGTGAGAGGTAGAAAGCAACAAGTAGATCATAATAAAGCAATGGCAATATTGTTAGATGTTTTGGAAATGTCCCACAAGTTTCCGAACTTAATTAAAAAGTAAACAAATACTGAGCTTTGGGAAGATCTTTCCTTACTTTAAAGAAAAATATACTACTCTTCTAAGAAAATACAAGCTGATTTGCAAATCAGAACAGATAATACATTTACTATGAAATGAACCAAAAATGTCTGAATGATTCATTTTTCTGGTTATTCTCAGAGGCCTCATCTGTATGACTTCTTCCAGATTTTTGTTTCCTACAGCAGGTGTTTTGCTTTTTCTCCCAATCTCTCCATGACTATTAGTTCTACTAATCATAAATTGATCAGTTCAACTTGTAATAATATATCAGAGCAGTAAGACTTTCACAGTTTCACAGAGCTTATATCCTCTGTTCTTGAGACCAACAATTTTCTGATCTGACAGTCTGAATTAGAGAGAAAGTCTCTTCGCCCATTTTCTTTATAACCTGATCCCTGCTCACACATAAATTGAAATTCTTTATATTCCTTTTCTCCTGATAAAACTAGCAGAAAAAAAAAAAAGAAAAGAGAAGTGAAAAAGTAAAAATACCTCCAGTTGCATGGAACTTGTTCCATATTTCTTGTAGTAGGGGAATTTTTAGGTATGTTCTGTAATTGGAATTAACCAATAAAACAACAGTTTCCTATAAACAGTAATTTATCTAGAACACTTCTGGTATACTTGAGACTGCATAAATAGTTATAGCACTAAGAAGAAATAATGTATAATCACAGGAGAAATTAAGTATTTTTCTCACAGTTTTATTTATTAATTACTGTCACTAGAAGTGACAGATGCTCAAAAATTTAAATAGATTTTGAAGGGCTTAGAGTGTTCAGCAGCCTACACTATCCTCAATTTTCCTAATTTATCAAAAAAAACTTCTGAATGCAGAGTATTTTGGAAAATGTGGCCTCCTCCTTCTGCAATTATGAGGGGAGGTATTCAGAAGAACCTACAATGTAGTTAGCATCTCTCATTAAAAGTCAAAGGGAAATGGACTGAACACTGCCCCACTGACTTATGAATCCCCACAAAAAGACTGATAGACCAACGTAAGTCCTATGAAAGGCTTAACGAATTTAGTGAGAAAACTGCCAAGATAAAGTGACTGGAGGATGTTTGAAAATACATGAGAAGTATTGCTCATGCTTCCTCTTTTCTCCAACTGTTTCCTAGGTATCCACTTTTTCCCATGTAGAGCAGCAAGATAAAGGTTGAACTGGGTTTCCTGAGCTGCCTGATCCTTCTCTCCATTAGGCAGCAACTCAGCAGAGAAGGAAATATTTAAATGTGCAGCCACAGTCTGAAACTTGTATGTCAGCCAAGAGTGATAAACAGCACACCATGGATTAATTATTGCAGTTTTACTTATACCTGAGAAGTCTGCAAGGTGTTCTCATATACTTTGCATTATTTATTCTCTTTGTGGAGCTCTATACTTGGCAAGGACTGGAGGTGCAACAGAAATGAGGGAAAATCAGGTCTTCAGGAAAAGCCTCTCATTCCTGCAACAAAAGAGAAAATTCTTCAAGGGGATGGAGCATTCAGGTGTAAACTTGGTAAGGGACACCTGTTCTGAGTCAAATTGCCTCAGAGGGGACAGTGAAGCACCAGATGTTCTTTATAACAGTCTAGCGGTCAAAAGAAATCATAACAGTAATTAAATTACAATAGGAGATTGTTAATAAAAAGTAAGCTCAAATCATACTATCAGTTTGTTAATAAACAGTCAGCGCAAAGTTTAATTTTGAAATTGTTTTTCATTCTTTAAAATGACAGACCACAAATACAATGTCATACAGTCAGGCTTGAAGTAGATTACCCTGGGGAGGATTTCTCTGTCTTAGATAAAAATATTTTCCAGTGTTTTATTTTGATCCAGGAAATCCAGAAGAAGGAAAAAAGTGGCATATGAGTCACTCTGAATCTATGCAAACACAAGCTTTGTTTAATTTGAGTAATGGACAAAACTGCAGAACCATCATTATTTCAACTAGACCAGCTCACTAGCTTCTGAATACAAACAGGTGTTTTTTCTGTAACTACAGCACGTGTTTATTGTAGTACTATCATTATCATTATTTTTAGCATTATCATTGTCATAATAACTTCAATTTCTAATCCTGAAATAGTACCTCATTTCTCTAGGTGATATGCAAACATGAGTGTGAAAAAGATTACTCTTATCAAAAGAGTCCTCCCATAACTATTCATTGCAAATATAGCTCATTTCTAATTGCTGCCACCTACTCTCTAGTACAGCAGTAATAACCATCCACAATATGGGCCATAGTAGATTTAACTTAGTGTTTCATTTTATAGGGATTGTTGTAGTATTTCGTTTTATAGGGATTTTTACATGGAGTTTCTAAATAATTGATGTCTGTAATCAGTTTGTTTCTTAGATTTAATCTCTCTTAATTCCTGTTCATAATTTGGCCAGCTGTTAGAAGTATCATCAGTCATGAGGTGAAAGATCATGGAGCAAAATCACATTGCTTGTGTATTGTGTGTATTGTACATTTCCTAATACACATGTATTTTGTTACACAGACTTTGTTCTTTGCTACACATGTTCTTTGTTCTATCTGCTCTATTATCAGATCCAACTCAGTAACTACAAACTTTGTTTGACCTAATAATCGTATTTCCTTTGTGTATGATCTGAAAATGCATAAAAATACATTTATACCCCAAAATTCAAAGATAGATATGTAAAAGAAATCTGTAGAAACCAGACACCAAGCTTGAAGAGGTAGGAAGATAAAGTTGAGAATCTTAAGTTTGGAGAGGTAGAAGACTGAAGGAAGATGAGGAAAGGAAAACAATAGAGAGCTGAATACAAGATTTTCATAGCAAATTAATGAAATTAAACTTTCAGCTGCTTAAAAAGAGACCAGATTTTCTGGGAGGATGAACATACAGTGGCATCCACCAAAGATATTACAATTTATTTAGGTACTGAATTTGGGCAAGCAAGCAGCTTTTAAGTGTCTGTCATACAGAAGTTTGGGAGAGGAAGAATAATATATGCCATAAAATTTTTGAATATTTTTAGAATAATCACTGCCGAGATCAGAATAGTAGCAAGAACATAAGAAGGACTCTCTGTTTGAACTGACTGCGAGTTTTCACTGGTAATATAGGGGTAGCAATATTCAAGACTGATGCCATTTCATCACAGGGGAGAAAAAAAAATAAAATATTTCCATGCAAAGTTCTTCTCAGAATTTTCAGTTTCAGACCACTGCTAGATTTATTATTTATTCATACTTCATACATTTTAATACCAAGATATTTAATAGAAATTAAATCAACAATGTGTGGTGCGACAGCTAAAACCAGTAACCTGCTTACCAATCTGTTATTAATTCCACAATAAACTCAGTGGTCCATGAACAGGCATAATAATTAAACTTCAAATATTCCCATTTACATGCATATAAACCTGAATTCTTCTGCGTCAATGGAATATAGATTATTGCATCCATTTTAAATAAATGTAGACTGGTATAAAGTTGGATTTTCTGGACAAAATGTATTTATGGCAAAGTAATGTGAGATAATTATGATTTACTGCAAACTAACATAACACCTGTTAAGGCTTTGCAATTTTGATTTTTATTTATGGTCAGGATTTAGACCTTGCTTTTGAAGGAGTTTACCAACCTGGCAGACTTTAAGCCTGATTCACCCGCTCTATAGGAATAGTAAATCCTTCATTTTACTTTAAAGTCATTTGGATAATCAATTTTTGTTCTTTTCCCAAAATAGTTTTCCTTACATTGGCAGTTCAAGTCACAGTCATATCACATCATAATAGAATTTAGTGACATGTTAGAAACTGTGAGATAGCTAATTTCAGAAATGTAAATTGCTGCTTTGAGGTATTTTTGTGTTCAATTTTAGCTCTATAATGCACACGTATTACATGAAAAGGGTACTACTGGCAGAATATGTTGTAACACTGTCATTAAGTTTGTCCCCTTTCAGTTTGAGAATTGCCAACCAGACCATAGAGAATTTTCTTACAGTATTTCCACCTTATTTCTTGTTACATCTGCCATATTTCTTCTAGATTAGAAGCTTTCATTCTAAAGAGGAAAAAGCAAACGTCCTCCTTCCTCTTTATCAATGTTTGCCAGAAGAGCTAATGTGACACAGTGCTGCATATTATGCAAATATGTCCTTTTGTTTTCATAGTCCCTTCACACTTTACAAACTCTTATGAATCCTCTACTGACTTATCAATGAATAAGTGATTCACATAGTATTTCATTAACAAAATAAAAATTTATGGTCTCATTTGGAGTAATATGTGCAACAAAAAAAATGTAGAACTTCTTTGCATATACAAATGTATAGCATAACCACCAGAAATACCCAAGATTTTATATATGAACTGGTTTATTCTCTATACAATTCTAGTAGTCAAATTATAAAATTAAATCATACCTTTTACTTGGGTATCTATATTGGTAACATACATATTTTTATTTGCATTTATTTACATTTTTATTGTAATTGTAATGATCTTTAGGGGAGTTCTGTATTTGTATCTTTAACTGTGGAACAAAATGTATATTTAATTTTAATGATATTAGTCTTGTATTCATGCTGATACCTACCGGGAATTAAGCATTAAAGCCCCTTTTTTAATTTCATCTGAGAAATTCAAATCACACTCAATATGTGAATATTTATTCATGTATTCTCAAGCTCATCCAAAAATGCATTTGCTTGAATATAAGTATCAAAGTGGAACTTGTCAAAGCATGACACAAGTTTCCATTAGTATGCCAAACCTCAAGAGGAGTGAAGTTGAAGCATTCTGTCCATATATCATGCCAGAAAAATACCACATATCATCAGAACAGTTTTTCACATTACTTGTAGAAAAACTCTCCTTCTGTTGACTTCTTTCTATATAGTGAAACTCAAGTGGTGAACAGGTTTAGTAGGGTGCACATTTTTTTTGCTAACTACTTAAAAACTCATGAGCCAGAGAAAAGGCATTTATTCAGTACTCTTACAGTCTGCCTGACAGCTGGTTACAGCGAGGCATAGCTTAGAGCAGTTCTGAGGCTGCTGTATGGTTTAAGACAAAAGCCCAAGGCTGACCCAAGAAACAGAAGACAGAAAAATAGCTTTGCTCCACACGGAAACTCTAAGGTATACTTACCTTACAGCTGAGAAGTTATCTCATACCTTAAGCGTATGGGTCATGTCAGTGGTATAGTAAGAGATAAGCATCTAACCTTTTTGTGTACCAAAAGACAACTGCAGAATGTTTCAAGTTCCTTTGGGCCACTGAACTCAGATTTCAATGGTGGCTGCAAATTCAAAAGACCTATTCTGCACTCATTGGATACATAATGAAATTTTAACTCACACGTCTAAGGACTGAGTCCTAATGAAAAGTCCTTGTCCTTATGTGATGCATGTAAATTTATCTCCTTTTTATATAAATATTTTTAAAAGTTCAATACATATGACTCACTTGTGGGTCTTCATTAAGATCTTACAATGGTGATCTAACTTTCAGAGATGACAACTGATCCCCAACTGCCGTGCTGGTGTTCCATGTGCTGAAGGATACAGGAGTACGACTGAAAAGGATCTACCCCTGTTAGAATCCAACTATTAATGATTAGATCCAATTGCTCCTTAAAACAATTTTATCTGTAGATATCTGCTGTAGAAATCTGCTGGAAAATAGAAACAGAAATACATCAATATATATCAACAAGACAGATTTCTGTGTTTATTTCTCATTGTGACACTGGAGTGAATGGTGACCTTACAAGAACATAGATAGATAGATAGATATGAATTCATTACCTTGACTGCCAATGAAAAATGGCAGGGAACAGCAATCTAAAACTTCATCCACAAAAATGAAATGCTGAATGATATTTATATGAGTGAAAAATAAATCTATATGAAATTTTAAATCTTTCCTCACTTATTTTTAGAGGAATATATCCTATTTCAGAAGGTCATGGAGGAAAATTAGACTAGAATAATTTTTATTTTTAAATAGCTCTTTAATTCCAGAAGGAATTGTAGCAGTGAAATGGGTATTTAGTCAACAACAGTGTGCTGCATTTCAAAAATGTACTTTAATTTTT
>NW_010291836.1:0-661 GCF_000700745.2 Antrostomus carolinensis | reverse complement strand
GGGATTTTAGGCAGCATGAATAATTTTGTCTATGCTTCTACTCAGCTTCTTTCAAACTTGTACTCTGAGACCAAAAAAAAAAAACAAAACCAAAAGAAACATAGGCACCATCAAGAAAGTCATTTCACTGTAACATGTATCGATTTGTCAGCAGGGCTCTAACAGAAAATTGGATTGAACAAAAGCTTTAAGAAGTAGTTTTTTAAAACAACACTTCTCATAAATGATGTGGTTCAAATTGAAGAAAAAATCTTGACTAGGCTGTAATGTATACATATCAGTGAGCATTAAATAAAGTGCTTTTTCATAAAGTCATAGAAAGAATGGGGTTGGAAGGGACATTCAAAGGTCATCTAGTCCAACCCCCCTGCAGTAAGCAGGGACACCTTTACTGGAGCAGAGTGCTCAGACCCCATCAAGCCTGACCTTGAATATCTCCAGGGATGGGGCCTCCACTACCACTCTGGGCAACCTGTTCCAATGATCTAACACCCTCATATTGAAAAGCTCAGCCCCCATCAAGCCTGACCTTGAATATCTCCAGGGATGGGGCCTCCACTACCACTCTGGGCAACCTGTTCCAATGATCTAACACCCTCATATTGAAAAGTCTTTTCCTAATATCCAGCATAAATCTACCTTTTTCTAGTTTAAAACCCTT
>NW_010291835.1:6033-43378 GCF_000700745.2 Antrostomus carolinensis | reverse complement strand
CAATTACAGCTTATGTCACATGCAGTTAACTTTCTAGTTTTTTTGAAGTCTAGAATCCAGACGTATTGAGAATACAAACCTAACTCTTAATTAATAATAATCTACCAAGTAGAAAACCTAATCTTCTGTAACAGCAATAAATGAAAAATGACATACTTCTTGATAAAGATGAAAATTTATTTCTGAGGCCACTCTGCTTTAAAACTAAAACCTGGCTATTAGGCAGTAAGGAAGAGTACTCAAAGAAGATTATCCTGTAGTTTTGGTCCTGTAATAATGCCGGGCGATCATTTGCATATCTTGTATTTGCATCCTCCCTGCGATAGTTTACATAAGAAAGAAAGTAGGTGTGCCAGTTTGCTTTATTGTAACAGCATTTCTACCTGAGACCAATGAAGCCTCTTTGCAAGGATTTTTCAATTTCAGCCTGCAGATTAACAATTACTCACTGCTCTTTTTTCCATAATGGGAGGGAAACCTGCAGAAATGTCATATTTTGTTATTATGGAAGCAAAAGCAATTATTTATACCTAGTTTACAGAATGATCTTTAAGAAAAGCAGGGATGAAGAAAGATTAAACTTTTGTTGAGAGGAAAGAAAGACAGGAATAGCAACAATAAGGAATTAATTAAACACTCTCTTTGATATACAAATGAAAGAGCCAGGGGGGCCAAAAAAGTGCTGGGGAAAAAAAATTGTGAGGAAGACAGCAGGAAATTCAGAAGGGATACAAAAATGCTTAAAGTCAAAGGAAAAAAAATCCAAACTTGTAAAGACACTGCATTTGGTGTTGTAAACATCCAGGAAATTCCAGACCGCACTTCGAATTGAAGGTTACATTCTAGAGCGAGCAGAAATGTGATGTTCCAGAAGTTCCACACCAACTTAAGGAAAAACTTCTTTACTGTGAGGGTGACAGAGCACTGGAATAGGCTACCCAGAGAGGTTCTGGAGATACTCAAAACCTGCCTGGATGCTTTCCTGTGCAACCTGGGGTGTATGGAACCTGGTTTGGCAGGGGGATTGGATTAGATGATCTCCAGAGTTCCCTTCCAACCCCTACCATTCTGTGATTCTGTGATGTTGATGAAATAAATTAGTCATATTCTAATCGTATTTGCATAGAATCACTTTTTCATGCTTGAGTGTACACATGTATTGAAATATGTTGATTCTATTGTTTACACTTCTACATGGCAAGACACATATCTAATGGAGTATGTACTGGTGGACACAAAGCTACAGGTCTCCTAAAACATCACCTGATTTAATCTTGTCTTTGCAAGCACTTGTGAACATAATTGAGACAAATCCACCTCTTTCTATGAAGAGACACAGGGAAGTATTTGCTGAAGGCCCCTTTTCCCACTACTGCTGCAGAGGGAGATGCTCCCTGGGAGCAGTCCTACGCTCTGTGGTGCCAAGATGCAACCCTGCCTACCTGCAGGGTCCCGTCACCCGGCAGAGCCCATGCCATTGTGCCTCCAGACCCAGAGCCCATGGCCGCCCCACGAAAGCAATGGTAACACCCTCTCAGCTGCTGCTGAAGTTCAGAGGTCAAAAAGCCTTGTGCTGTCAGGTAACAGAGGTATAAAAAAATCAGTACTGAGCAAAACTACCCTTAGCGTCACACTGCCCAGAAAGTCTCTGGAAATGATATAATATATTTCTTGTGATGCATGCTTTCTTATATACACCAGGTAGTTGAAATTTGGTGGCTTCCATGTGAACATCAAACACATGTACACATTCAAGTGTTTAATAATTTGCAGTAATGCTTGCCAACTTCCATCCAGCCTTTCTAGAATTTCTGTTCCCTTTGATTACTGAAAGTTTTTTAGCAATATAAATCCTTTAGTTTTGCAGACGGTTTTCAGTGTAGCCTCTCTACCACAGAAATACAATGCTTGCTATGTTGCTTACAATGTTTCCATTATGCACATCTTTTATCAGTCTACAGCAGCAGATTGCATAAATTCTTACCAGCATGCACCATACTTCTGCAGCCTGCAGTATAATTTGGGAAGACCATGCACTGGATTTTACTCCTTTTGAGACATTCTTCTTTGGACTGGGACTATGCTTTAATTCACCACATCTCTATGAAGCCACTGAAAGCAGTGGGGTATCACAGTAAAGGGAGGTAGGTAGTGGCCACACTTGCTCTGCAGAAACTTTATTACTGGTAGGAAAAAAATAAAAGGAAGAGCTCAGTCCTTCTAAACTAAACACATTTGATCTGAAAATCAATGAAGAAAGAGGTGGGAAATTCCAATGTGTCATTTTAGAATCAATTTTCAGAGCAGTATTAAAATTATATTGATACACAATTTTAGAGTTGACTGTAATACCTGTATCTGGGGATTGATGACAAGCATGTTAGGTAGTAAGTGGAAAAAATAAATCTCCTACAAAAACAAACAAGTGAACATTTCATCACAGAAGCAAGGGACTAGGCTTTGGATCTGATTTTCAATGAGTAACAAAACATTGTGCCAGATCTTTCCAAACCCAGCAAGAGAAACAGCACTTCCACAGCTGCAGTAGTAAAAAAGGAATCAACACCACCCAGCAGCCCACTTTGAACAAGGAGAGGACTCATCCCATGCTAGAGATTGCCAGACTGGGGTAGTCAGTGATGACACAGACCTCTTCATGGAAGACTGCCAAGACCTTGAATTCTCAGTCAGCGCTGGCTGCAACAGCCCTGGCAGTGAGACCTCTCATCTCAGACTGAGAAAGAGTTGTATGTCCTCTCCTGGGCAGTGCAGCCTGCAGACACACTCCAAGCCTCACACTGGAACAACTCCTGAAACTTGTAATGAGGGGTGCCAGGGGGTGGAAGAAGCAACACAGAAGAGGAACCAAATGATAGAAGAAGTGGGTACCCTACCAGTTCCCTGACCTTGAAGCCAACGTCTCTTTCTCTTCTATTTTTCTTGGGTATGGGAATCCCGTGCTATGACTTTTCCTGCAACTTTAAACACAAGCTGTTCTTGTGACTCCTTGTGATCAGGAAAATATGAAATCTTACCCACTCTAACAAACTGACTTTTTCCTCACCCACACTCTGAACGGACTAGTTGTCCTATTCCTGGCTTTACTTTCCTGCTTCCCTCCCACGGCCACTCTACCCATCTTCCAGCCTTCCCTGAAATCTGAGCAGGTAGAGTCTGTTTCTTGCTTCCCCTACCTCAGGTTGATAAGTGCAGTAAGTTTTATGGTACTCAATATAAACAGTTACTCTAAAATTTGCAATATTTAGCCATCATTTAATATAGCTACTATAAATACTATTTCTCCACGCTGTGGAGCTGGTTGCATTTCAATATTAGGTGAATCTGGAAACATATAATGTAGCTTGCAAAAGGCCTGCTATACCTATTTAACCATTAAAAAAAAAAATTACTTTATCAGTTCCCAACATTGTTTCTCTTCCTTTCTTCATGCTATGTCTATATTTGCTTTTAAATAATTCTTTATAAATATCACAATATCAAAAAACCCAATCACTGTTTTTAGGATCATTTTTCATTCTGCCTCTAGCTGTTTTTTATCCAAAACTCTTGTACCACATCTTACCTATGGGCTGTGTCCTGTTACATCATGTACAGTTTCAGGCAAGACACTGGCCTATATAAATACAAGATATGTTGCAATGACAGCGTGTGCTAACAATTTTAAAAAATATTTGGTTCTGTATAATAAATATTAACATCTAAAATGCTTTGGTTGTCATGGAGATGTTTTCTATACATATTCGCTTAATTCTTGTAAATTGTTATATTTCGTTCAAATGAAATTAAAAGATTTCTACAAGGTAAAGTGAGACTGAAAACTTGCAGAAACAGGAAAAGACAATAACATTACTCTATTCAACAGCTATAAGGTTTTGAGATGGAATGCTTTCTTAATGAATGATTCAGAGGTTTATTGGTTCATACCTGTACAGAGATTATTCCAATTCCTTGTTGCTTTGATGCATTTGTGTAGCTAAAGAGAAAGGTTTCTCTCTAAATATTTATCTATCTTCCATACTACAGCACTGAGAGTAATAAATACCAAAATATAGTACTGATTCAATTTGCTGATTCTCCTTTATTTTACAACCATTTTAATAATTCAGTGCAGACTAGCTGTTACTATTGCTAATGATTTGAACTGCCTGTCCATGATCTGAAGAAGGATAATGGGAGATACAGATTTGGACCTGAGTCCAAGTCAAACAAACTAGATATTTTTCTTCAATACCTTGTTCAGAAATGAAATGCAGCTTTGCAGTAATTCAGGAAAACTACTTTCCCTCCATCACTATTAAGTAAGAGCTCCTGATAAATGTGGCATGCAAGAGAATTTAGAGAAAGATTGCATATTTCTTATATCTCGTATTAGGGTTTGCTTTCCTCTCTTTAGCTTTCTTTCTACTTCCTACTCAGTGTTTCTATAGTACCCACAGAACTAGAAAAATCTTGCAGGAAAATCAGGAATAATATATTAAAAGTCCGGGTAAGACTAAATAAATGACCACATATTCAAAAGTAGCAATCACCCAGATGTCTGCAGTGAAATTAGTAAGAACAGTTCAGTGCCCACCACTTTCAAAAATACAGGTTGATCTTTCAGGAGCTTAATTTCAGTAGACACTTATAAAAATTATAGTCTTTGTTTCTAGAGGTTGTGAAAATACAGTGCTAATGAACTAGCAGCTCAAACTTCTCTCTCAAAGAGAAGTTTCTGTGTAACTGACTGTGTAAGGCAATGTGACAAACTGAATTATTTCAGCATTTCATTTTGGTGATCTGAATATTTAAGATGTACTTCTTTCTTCCTAAAGCATTTTGGTTTCCCTTTATACCTCTGTCATAATGTACATAGAAAAAAGCAATGAGAAACAAAATGTACAAAGCACTCATATCCTAAGTGATTTTATAATTTCAGGAAAAGTGTTGAATCAAAGCATAGAAGACTCATCATTAGCTCTTGGGTCAGTCAGAGAATTCCTGTATACATATATGTAGGCTACAGCTATATAGGCTATAGATATGTACCTCAACTTGTCACCTGCACAGAGCTGTTAAAACCACTCTGCATTTCATCAAATATGAAAGCTAAATTTGGTAATAATCAAGGAAAGCAGCTAAGGCTCAATCAGCTTCCTCTTCAATTTAACAGGTGTATCTCTCCTAGTCTGTCTGGTATCTAGACCATATATGTCTATATTACAGCAGTGAAGCTGTGGCAGAAAACCAAGAATGTATATGTCACAGATGTTCTAATCACAAGACGTTTCAGTATTAACAATACCTAACAAACTAAAGAGCTTCCCAGCAATTGATGTGCACTACCTCCAAAAGGCTTGCCCAGTTAGTTCCCAGAGTGGGCTAGCAACATACAGGCTGGTCCCAGCTTAGGACATACCCATGCTAACTACAGAGTTATCTTGAATAATAACAACAAAAGTTGAGGGGACATTTTAAATGAAAATTGTTTATGTGAAAAGCCTTCCACAATGGAGTTAAGAATAAGGTAAGCTTTAATGTCACATCAGTTCACATTTAGAGAGTGGCAGGAAGTCAACCAGTATTATAATTGCACCATCATAATTGCTTGAGTCATTTAGTCATTTATAAACCTGCAAGTGTGTTCCCTCTGGCACCTGGCGTTTTACTTAATTCTAAGTGCATACACTGACCATACCATAAGTAGTATCTTATGCATAAATATTTACAAAAAATCATTTGGATCTCCCATTTTGAAGAGAACATTGTAGTCTGTGGATACTGACTTACTTAGAGTAATTCTGTCCAGTGATAGAAGATAAGGCACTGACCACAAAAAAGTGTAAAGGCATTATTATAACTCTCTACAGGAAGGAAATACCAAATTACATTGGAAAGGCTACAGATGAGCACTAACGCACACTTCTTTAAATTACTGGTTTTTATCATTACTGCAGCTGAAAACAAAAGGCAATAAATGAGCTATTATGACACCAAGGAGCACTTTTACCAGAGTTCATTTGTGTGTTGTCTTCTAATTTCAGAGAATAGGGTGTAGTTGGTATAGTCAAGCCAGACCTCCTTTTTTTTTTTTTTTTTTTTTCACCAGTCCTGAGTGAGGGGATTGCAATTTGCTCATGTGAAATGGAGTCCAAAGGACTACTTTGACCACTGTTGAGAAGACAGACTGCCACCACATAATGAGACCAGAGCTCAGAAACAAATAAAAGATGCTACTCTGCCACTAGTTTATAAAATACTCCCACTGTAGTGACTCATTAATTCCTTGACTCTTTTTGATGTCCATTAGGAATTCTAATTTCCATAAGCAGAAACAAGAAGGTGTGCCTAAAGCCTGGAGAGGCTTCAGGAAATATTGTCCGTAAGAGGTAACCATTCCCGAGTCTCTTAAAAAGGCAAGTTCTTTAGAAGAAGTAATATTTTTGTTAATGTACACTCCATAAAAGAAGATAGTATCACCTCGAATCTATATTTCAGAGGAAATTATGTGAAATCTGAAATGGGAGTGAGTCAAGAGACTGTCAGCCATAAGCAGCATTTTTAGACAATGTTTGATGCACTTAATGATAAGATGAAGGAAGAAACAAAAGATGCTTCTGTGGTCAAGACACCAAAGTCTGTGGTCTAGATGCCAAAGTACAGACAAGGAGAACGTATGGACTGACATTATAATTTGAAGCTGAAAAAAGAAAGAGTCTAACAAAAACTATGCTTATCAATCTGCAAGTATTCTGACTAAAATGAAGTTAAAGTACAGTTGATGTTTTTTGCTGAAATTAATATTTGGAAAAGTGATATATTGATGATTTAGTTGAAAGGCAATAGATATGAATAAAATCTGAATGGAAAAGACCAACTTTGAAAAAAGTTAGCCCATAAAAGACAGATAACAGACTTCACTGTGCTGCAAGACCTATTACTGCCTGTAGCAATAAAGAGGTAATAATTGAAGGGGTTAATAAAAAAAAGCGAGGTTACTGGCTACTTAACTAATCAAATCTTTGAACAGCCTAAGGTTTACTGATTATTAATAAAAAAGTGTTTGAAAAGTAATTAGTGTGAAAAAAAAAATGTCTATATAAATGAGATTAGTTTAGGTTTTTTTCCACGAAAACTACATCAGTTTTTGTTGATGTAGGTGTTGATTCATTCTACACTCCCTTACAATCACTGCATTTAAACTATTTTTTCCACTGTGATCTTCCATTCATATTAAAATGTTTGATTCCATTTATTTGAGCTCAAATTCAGTTCTATCTATCTGAAAGCACCTAGAGGGTTAATTCCATCAATGCTGCCTCCTGTTAAATGGACGTGAGAGAGGGATGAAAATCGACCTTTGCCTGCCACTTTGCTCCCAGTTCTGAAATTTGCTGTCCTCAAGTGTAATGGAAACATGGTCCTTTAAAGACTGTTCAAATGTTAGAGTGATCACTCCACTGCACATTTGAACCATTGTACTCATCTGAGTTTTTTAGTTTTCAGCTAGCACTTACACCTGTCTGCCCCAGTGAGGACAAGCGTGATGGCAGCCTGCCCTCAGGATTGTGGCAGCACAAGAAACATAGCTGCGTGCTGTGGGTACACCGTGGCTGGAACACTCAGAACCATACCAGAGGGTCGTCCCTCAGGACTCTGTCAAAACAATGCTGGTTTAAATGCACTTCCACCATGCTTATCTGTTTTAAACATACAGGAATGAAAAAGGAGTATCAAAGTCATATGTGCCAGCACTGGGTTGGAGATGTGGCATCTGGAAAAAAGTAGAATATCAGTTAATTTAGACCTACTGCAGTTTTCTCTCTGTTTTGGTCAATTTGTCCATTGGTCTGTCTTACTTCAAAAGCTCTTTGTCACTTCTTACTTACTAGGTTGGCAAAAACCATCATGCAAACTGTCAGTAAATATTCTAATTTACACAAACTTCTCCAACTTAGTGTAGATTTATATTTGTTGCCTTTGGGATGGTGGAATATTTTATGTCAGGTTATGATCTACAATGTGATTTATGAACAGATTTATGAAAACAGATTTCTTGTTAAAAATACAACCAAAACCAACCTGATTTCAGCTGTATTAACTCAGATGTGTAACTGATACTTTTGTTTTAATTTTTCTCCTTTTAGGTAACATAACTGAAGAATTGTCATAATGAAAGCATATTTTAGCAATAATGTGGATGATTTGATAGAAATATTAAACATGGTGAAGCAAGTGAATAATTTTATTACCCAGAATTTTTATATTAGAGTGGCATGAAACCAGCAGCACATGAATAATGTTAATAGGATTCTAGAAAACTAATAGGATGTTGGGTATTTATAAAATCATCTTCATGGTAAAGTGAATGGGTACATGAAAGAACTTACTCATCTGCAGCTCAAATGCTGTTCAAAAGAAGAATGGACATCTGGCATGGCAGAAAACTGGAGCAATAAAACGGCTGATATAAAAAGTACTGGCATACTACCAGAATTAGCAATAACAGTAATAGCAGTGAAGATGTTTACAGTAAGGAGAGCAGATGTGTTTGTGTAACAGATCTAGTTGCGTCATTTGCTGACAGCTAATTTGAAAGAGGCATAAGAGTAACTCCCTCAGAGTACAAAAGTTTCTTTGCTGCATGTGTATGGATGGTGGTTTCCAAAGTCATGTAGCTGTGCACCAAGCACATAAGGTCCTCCAAACCTTTAGGGTGGCCATGCTGGGGTTCTGCTTGCCCACACGCTTTCTGTACAGGGTCTTGTCTTGAGGACAACCATAGAGTGAGTCTTAAGATGGGGTCACAGCTCTCCCTCCACACAACCCCACTGCAGAGCAGGAGATTTTCCAGGGTTGTTTTGCTTTCTCCTGGGATCGGAGTCATCTCAGCACAGAGGAAAGAGAGCACAAGGCCCCTCTGTAAGTCAGGAGATTTCCTTCATGGAGGATAAAAAGATGTATGCATTGAAAAGATTAAGCAGGAGAGGGAAGTCTGCCTTTGTGCCTAAGGCACAAAGCTATAATTTACCCTCACTAAAACTCAGAGGGCAGCCATTGTATAGCACAATGCAAGTGTTAATCCTTCAAGTCCAGCTGAAAGAGAGGAAATGAACAGCTAATGCTTAATTGGAGTGCCTAGTGCAAAACACCTTGGCTCCATATTTCTATTAAATAATTTTTGGTTCAAGGTTGAAGAGTGAAATAATACTCCTATTGCTAGCTTAACAGCTGAAAATAGCTTTTTATGGTTTTTGTTTCATTGGGTTTTTTTTTTTTTCCAAATCACAGATCATAGAGAACTGTATTGCTAAAGTTTCTAGTTCTGTTGTATATGGAGAGAAGGAGAATGCTAAATTCAGACTCTGTAGTATTAGTGCTGGTTTGTAGCATCACAAGGGGGCACCGCAATTCTAGTAAGTGACTAAATGGCTTTGCTTCTCCCCAGACAATGCCAGGGAGCTCATCTCAGCCAAACTACTGGATTAAGCATGCAATTTTTGGGAAAGATCAATCTAAGAGCTCAAATCCCATAATTACTGTGGAGTACAGATAACAGAATGTTGAAAACGTTGTAATATTAAATCCTACTTCCATTAAATAATGCAATGCCCTATCCTGGATCCCATCAAGTCTTTTATCTTCAGTTTTTCTATCACACAGATGGTTGCTGCTCAGGAACCAACCATTTCACTGGCATATTTGTGTTTTCCCTTTGTAAGCTCTTTTCATCAAAGACTCCGGTAGAGCATCCAGACTTCCTGAAAACCACCCAATCTGAAACCACATGCATATATAGGGCTATGTGAAAGGTAAGGCATCTTGCGCAGGGTCCTCTCTAGCTCACGACTGGGCGCTCACTGGTGGTTTAACTTACAGCACATTCCTCCTGATTGCTTTGGCTGGGTATTGAGAGAGTATGCACCTTTCTCTCTTAAACTAAAGATGTTACAGGATGAGTTGCTTTTGTTGTTATTGTTCAGAAATAGTTCATCTCAAGGTTGTAGCTATGACTATGGTATATAAAAAAAGAATGCCTTTGTTTTCTGAAGTCAAGGATACTTTCAGACTGAGTCTTTGATGCATGTTTGTATAGCAGTCTTCTAAAATATTAAACTTTAATTACAGAAAGAAGATCAAATACCCTGTCCTTTCCTGAGCTGGAAATCATCAATGCCAGTGCATTAATTGATTTACTTAAGCCAGTATAAAATGTCTTTTGTATCTTCTCTTGCTCTAAAAAACCAAATCCTTACCAGTAAAATATCACCCAACACTATTACAGAATTATTTCTTTTTATGCATGTGCACCTACATCCAGATACGTACAGCCTTACAAGCAATACCTTCAGAACTCAATAGTTGTCTTGCAGAACCTTTATAACAAAAACAGAGGTTTTATAAAGACAAAGATAATTTATTTCTTGTTATGCTGCTTACCAAATTTTTATCTGACATAGCACTACCTTCCTGGCAGGCCGATTGCCACCTACCATATTTTATTATGACCTGCCAATGTGATTTTGGCAGTTTTTCCTGCATTTTGTTCTCTCTAGCACACTCATGCTATGCACCTGCTGAGCACCTTACTCCAGTAGTGTGTGCTCTTCAGAATTTACTGACGATTTCCTCCATTTTCTACTCATGTAACATTTCAAAAAACCCCTCCTGATAATCACATTTCCAAACAGGTTTTTAAGCTAATTCCTAGTTACTTACTCATGTGAATAAACTGTATGCTGATGTAATAATTCCAGTAACTACTAAAACAGGGATTATGTGCAGAGAAGAAATCTGGACAGTAATATTCTTGGGGAAGTGTCTTCTGGTAACTTACCTGTCAAATAGTTCTCCACCTGTGACCAATTCCAGAACAAGACTGATTTCTGTAGGGGTCTCAAATATCTCCTTCAGTTTTATCTGGTAAGAGATAAATAAAAATAATTAATTTTGCTTATTTGTCTTGATGAGCATATCACAGGATAAACAGCTGGAAATAGACCACAGACAGGCAATAAAGCAGCGGATGGTACCAACTAAACAGCAAGTTAACCATGAGCCAGCAGTGTGTCCCTGTGGCCAAGAAGGCCACTGGTATCCTGGCGTTTATTAGAAGGGATTTGGTTAGTAGGTCAAGAGAGGTTCTCCTCCCCCTCTACTCTGCCCTGGTGAGGCCACATCTGGAGTACTGTGTCCAGTTCTGGGCCTCCCAGTTCAAGAAAGACAGGGATCTTCTGGAGAGAGTCCAGTGGAGGGCTACAAAGATAACTGGGGACTGAAGCATCTCTCTTACAAGGAAAGGCTGAAAGGCCTGTGTCTCTTTAGCCTGGAGAAGAGAAGACTGAGAGGGAATCATGTCAATCCTTATAAATATCTAAAGGTATTGGAACAGGCTGCCCAGAAAGGCTGTGGGGCCTCCTTCTCTGGAGGTATTCACAACCGGCCTGGATGCAGTCCTGTACAACCTGCTTTGGCAGGAGGATTGGACTAGATGATCTCCAGAGGACCATTCAATACCCTGCCATTCTGTTATTCTGTGATTCTGTGAGGATGGTGCATCATTTACCTTGCAGTTGAGCAAGTTATTGTGCACGTTCTCTCTCACCTCCCTTTTTTTTGCTGGCCTTCTCTCCTTTGTATTCCCCTTTTTGTTGTTGTTGTTGTTATTTTCATACTCCTTATGCCTCAGCAACCTATATGTAATGCAGGAGTTGAAGAAGCCAATTTTGTTAGTGCCTGTCAACATCTGTCTGCCAGTCTTTCAGAGTAACTGAACATAAGACCTTCCCCACCATCTAAGGACTGACAACACCACCTTCCCCTTTCATTCACAGAACTTCTTTTGCATAGTTTCTCACACAACTCTGTCAGAACATCAATAATTTATTTTAAAGTGTAAGTATAATTTAACTGTCTTTCATAACGAGCTGCTAACGTGCTCATGAGGAGAACACAAAGCTTTAATCCAGGACTCTCCTGGGTCTGTATAGGTGAACTACAACAGTCATATCTCAGGAACAGAAAGAAATTAGAAAACAAAACAAAGCCAAACAAAAAAACCCAAACCAAAACCACACCAAAAAATTGATGTGGAGTGAAAGAACAAAGCTAAACTTACAATGTTTGGATGCGAAAGGCGAAGAAGAACTCCAATTTCTGTGCGGACAATTTTCTTGTCTATCTGGTTAAAAGTGGGGAGGGAAAAAGTGAAAATATTATTTCTATGTTAACTGTAGAAACTTCTAGCTGCATCATAGGATAATATGTAGGTACAGAATTTCTACATCTTCTAGGATAATACGTTTAGGTGAGACACACAAGTCAAATATACTGTAAAGAATTATTTTCCATTAACACAAGACATATAATACAACAGAAAAACATCTGCATCTAGCAGAATGATTACAAATGTATAAGTAAGTCATGCAAGAAGTAGAATATAGGAAAGAAATCTGAAAAAGGGGCTAAAATTTGTATTTTTACTCAAGTTCCGTCATTGTCTATTGCTACTTATGTTGATTCAGTTTACACCAGGATAGCTTCTTTTTAAAACACTGTTCAGCAGCTGTACTGGAAAAAGGTTTCTGCACATAGGATGTGCACATCAAAGCAGTGTAACATACTGCTTAGAAGAAAAAAGTGATCCTAAGGTCAAGCACCCTCAGTCAGAGACAGGTTTAACTTCACCTTGATTCAGCTACATATAACAGAACAGTCTACTAATGCAAAGGACTATATGTTTGGTTAAACCTCAGAGAGCGTTAGCCCTTCCCTTTCCCTCCCTTCTTAGATTGCAGTCTTTAACAATCCAGCTACAATCTATGTCCTGTTGGGGGACATTGGTAATTTCTCACAAGAAGTGCAGACCTAGGGACTATTTCACTCAGGAAAGACAACTTCAGCTCTTGTGGAACTTGAATGCTTAAGCAAACAAGAAAGGAAAATGCTTGCAAGGAAATTATGCATGCTTTTGGGTTTCTAAGGTAATTAACAGATTTATGAAGAAACTATCTGGTTTGCAAATATTCTCACAAACCCTAGAGAACTCCTACACTGATAACAATTATAAATATATTTCTTCGACAGCACTCTTCATCTCAGGGGTTATGAAATGAATGAGAGTCAGCAAGTTAAGTTGCTATCTGTTTCCAAACTGATGACACCAATGATATCAAGTAGAACATTTTGAGGGCAGGATGTGTGGGTTTTTTGAGTGAAAGCTTTCCATCAAATACCTGGTTTGGTTTCGGTTTTGTTTTTTTACATTATATGGGAAATGAACAGTCAAAATACCTAAACTTTTAAAAGGGATATTAAACTACCTTCAAATTCTTAGTGAGGAGGACACATGCCTAAAAAAAGATCCATTTTTTTTCTCACCTGAAAGAAGAGATGTACTTCTCAATATTAATTTTTTTCCAGTAACAACAAAACTTAAGTATTACTCAAATTCAGAACTATGGAATAGACAGAATTTGATTCTTCCCTTGTGTCAATCAGGGAAGATTGACAGGTTAGTAATGCCACAGTGCTCTGACAGCAGTGTAAATGAGTAGAGAACTAGAGCCCTATCTGGTCTTGAAATTCATTTACATTTAACCTCTTTTAGTGGCTCTGCCAGAAAGCATATTCAAAGAAAAAACAACTTTGGACAGATTCAGTGCATATGAGAAGCAGCAGAAAGCAAAAATCAAAGAGGAATGAAATATTCCATTACATGAACACCTAATTGGAGGTAAAGAACATGGTCAGTAACTAAATCTTCACAGGTAAATGCCTGTTCTGGGATTAAACACAGGACCCTTTAAACTCTGTGACCATCACAGGCTTTACAAACTTTATTGCTTTCTACTCTGAATGAAAGTGTTTCTTTGCTCTTGCCTGCTACATAAATACTGAGCAGTAGGTTTGGAGAATGGTTTCCTATGCAGTCTTCCTAAAATGCTGTGAGCACCAGCCTGTGGTCTTACTCACTTTCAACATGCCCTTGGCATCAGTGACGTTATTCAACTTTTATGAATGGGATTACTTTTGTGAGTGCAAACACACAGTCAGGGGCTCCAAAGCTCACTGCTGGGTAGCAAGGGGCTCTTGATGATTCAGAAATTAATACAGGTCTGGACTGTTTTCATATGCTTTGCACCTTAGATGGAATCAGAGAAATTAATGTACAATCTTGCATGGACAGTGATTTCTCCAGGAGACCAGTTTAGAGTGAGCAATCTACCTTATTCAAAATCACCAGTACAAACTGAACTCCCTTCAGTTTGTTTTCTGCAGTTTTGAAAATGGGTATCAAGGATGCCTGGCAATAAATGTGGAAGAGGCTGTCCAAATTCTAAAGATGCTTCCTTCTGGCACTGAGTATTTAGAAGTAAGAAACTATAGAGGTCTCCTCTCATCTTGCAGGTGGCAACAAATTAAGTGAAAAAGTGAACTGAGACTCAGCTTCAGGTCCTCGCTTTCCTAGATTTTTACTCTGCAACCACAGGCAAGTCCCACTGTGATCCACTTCCTGACCTGACACAAAACAGTAGACTTTCATAATACTTTCTCAGGTGGTGGAATGAGAAAAAAGCACCTGAAAATTCAAGATGCTAAGATACAATAGCAAACACACCACAGAGAAATACTTAGGAGTGTTACATATTTATAAGCTTCCTGGAAAATGGCTGTTGGGATAGATTTTACAACAAAGGCGTGTATGTCTAAGTGATATGAATCGTTCCAGAGTAGAAGCAGCAGCATATGTAGTCATGGCATTTTATTACAGGCAGCCTGTTTTTTCCTTTCATTTTCTTACCTTCTCCTACACTAAGCATAGAGCTATATCAACACTTACTTTGTTTCAGCTCCTTCCAACAAAATGTACCCACTTACATCAGGGTCAAACTTGTCCTATTTTTAGTTTGGGTAGGAGTATCATCAGTTCAACTACTTATATTCTTGACAGAAATTATTTGCTAGGATGACAGTTAGGCATTTCACTCTATTAATGTATGTTGCTAGATTAACAAATTCTAAAACTTCGATAATTTAACCAAAATATACTATTACCACAAATGTTTGGGTAAATTAAGTATGTTTGGCTAGATCAAATACAGTGGTCTGAATTGTGTCGATGTATAACTGACCTCCTCTTTGAATGCAATTTAAATATGCAGTGCAATATATAACAATTTATCTGAGCTTTCCTTGAATTAACATTATTCACAGGAGTGTTAGTGAGACCTTTGTGAGTATATCACAGTCAAGAATAATAAGGTCAGCAGAACTAGTCTGTTTGCAAAGAGAAAAACAATCAAATGTTAACTTTCAGATGTTTCCTAGCTCCACTAGTGTAGCAATTATCCTTCTACAAGCTTCCTTTATACTTTACTTTTAATATATGCTAAATGGACTAAAGTACACTTTTGGTCAAACATTAATATAATCTTATTTCTACTTGAAAGATTTCTTTATGTGAAAAACTTAAAATAATTCTATCCTAGTTTGTGTGAATGACTGGTTGGGTGATTTTAACACTGGTGTGATTTTACTGAGCTATATTTTCTGTTTGCAAATGTCAAATTGCAAGCAATCAAGAGGCATTTGCTGTGATAGGCCTAAGAAGGAGCATTCTGCTGTGGTACATCTACATCAATTTAAGAAGTCATTTGTCAGTTAATCCTGAAATGCTTATTTATCAGGTCTTCACCACTGATCCTAGGCATGAAGATTTCACTGTCCATAGACCAGAAAAACCAGAGTTGCTAGATGGTCTGTAATTATTAAAACCCACATCTGTTATGCTTCCGTGGCTTACCTGTAGAGACATCCACATGAAGCACTAAAAGGCAGCAAATCTGCAAGAACTGCCTGTGACCTGCCTTGTGCTGTGGCTTGCAGTGCTCCTCAGTACTCTTTAGTAAACCAGCCAAGAGCTGTGACTGTAGCACAGGTAAGCATCTGCACTCTGGCCTGAATCTAACTAGATAAAACACCTGCAGCAGCAAGATCTATCAACCTGAACTTGGGAGCAAGAGGCAGTCCAAGAAGCCAGTGTGCTGAACTGAAATGCACTATCGGTACTGCAGCTGGACACACAGCTTTGAGTATTATCCAAGACCACTAGACAAACGGTAGCATGCTGTGTGCTCTTGAAACTGCAATCCTATTTCCTGTTTACAGACAGACATAGGATTAACAGCATTAACAGAGTATTTCACACAACCAAGGCCCAGGAAGTTAGGACAGCATTTGCAATTGTGGGTGAATGAAATTATCCATTCCCTTAAAGCATCTACATTAAAAAGGTAGTTATTCCTGGATTATTCCTAGTATTTTGTCTCTTCAGTTATTTCACTTCTCTAGAAGTAGGCATTTATTTTATAGATCTGTGTCTAAAAACACTGTGTCTTTGAAATTTGATACAGGTCATGCAGTGAAGTAGCTCTAGGTCTACAGTCAGTCTATTTCTCATGTATAAATTTCAGACTATTTTGACAAGGGAAAGGGATGGAAAAATCCTAATGAAAGCTAAAAGTCTTCCATGTTTCCATGCCCTGAGAAGGTGAGGTGGAGTGATGCTACAAACCCCTGACATATCTCCTTCTCTGGAGATGTTCAAAACCCACCTGGATGTGATCCCTGTGCAACTTGCTGTAGGTGAACCTGCTTTGGCAGGGGGGTTGGACTAGATGATCTCCAGAGGTCCCTTTCAACCCCTACCATTCTGTGATTCTGTGAAAAATGTTGCTTCTATCTGAATTAAATGAAACAAGATAAAATGAACTGTCACTGTAAACAGATTAATCCAGCTGCTGTTTTGCAATATGGTAAGCCATACTGAAAACAGGTGGCCAACAGATGTACAAACCACTCAAACTTTGTAGAGAGCAAGAAGCAGAGCACATTCCTCATTCTGCAAGTCCAGCCTCTGCTGCCTTCCTTCCTCAGGATGCTGTGGACATGGAGAGGCACATCTGGCTGGGTGTGACCACCAAGCAGGTTGGCTGACAATACTGTGCCTAGGCAAGCAGTGTAAAGCAGCCAATGCAAACAGCTCTCAAGGAACTTCACAGCACTGCCCACCTCAGGGAGGCTGTTCACCCCAGCTCTGCACAGCTCCTTATTTAATCGCACTTATTGACTCACATGAACACCTCTAATTTGAGCAATGAATGCTTGATTGAACCAGTAGGTCAGGTTCTGAGCATGTATTTCTATGCATTTACAGGGAGCATGCAGCAAAACATTATTGGCTTACCACCACACTCTATTTAACATTCTTCCAAGAAAAAAAATTTATGTTTGTCTCAGCTAAAGTAAGTGCTCTGCAGCCTAACCCTTTCTGTATTTTATAGAGTCAGTTGCTAATTGCAATTTATAACTGCCATTATTTTATCTTCTCACAGTTAAGCTGAAATATTAAAACCTATACAGACATAGACTACCCACAAGAAGAGCTGCCAGTTCCCTGGTAGTCTAAAAGGTCTATTCCAACTTGTCACAACTACACACAAGGCTGCTGAGTTACCCAAGTTCTCTTGAAAGTTTCAAGAAAAAAAAAGGAATTAGTTTGAATTTAAATAAATCCTCACAAGAAGAAGACTCAAAGTATGTATTTTCTATACAGTTTTACGTTTTGCTTTTTAATTTAAGAATGACCTAGGATAACAGGAATTACAGTTTCTGCACAGCTCATACATAGAATATCTTCTTATAAAGTCTTTCAGTCAAGACTTCAAGATTAAAACACTCTAAGAAGACTTCCAAATGTGCTTTTTCATCTGTATAAAGCTGGGTAGTACTGCTGAAATTGTGCATTTGAGCTGGTCTATGTATCAATGCAAGATATGGATGTCAGTCTTTACCATAAGTGATAAAGAATCACAGAAAAAGTGGTATGACAGAAAAAACCCAGAACAAATGAAAGTAGACGCTTTATATGTGACCCAGTCTATCTCTCTGAGTTACTCCGGTATAGTTCAGTAACCAGCATGGCAGTGGACAGGGGGTAAAAGCAGAATTTTAAAAAGCTGACCCTTCTGAATGAAAGGGTACTTTGTTCCAGCTAGGGCATTTATTTAACACCTGCTTCAGGTGATTTGATTCTTTGCATGACTTTTTTTTTCTTAATGAAAATAAGAGTTTCTCAAGTAACTAGTTCCTCCCATGTTTTAGGGGTTGTTCTTGCTGGGAAATTGCTTGACCTTCTCAGCAAGGTCAGCAGCTCTCTCTTTGTATGGGAGCAACCTTTGTACTCCTAATGGACTAATATTATCTTTTTTAAAAAAATGTTAACAATAATATTTTTTGTATTTTAAGCTTGGCAGACTATTCTTGCTCTATCCCCATTCAATTTGAAAATGAGGTCCCTGAAGAACACATAAAACAATACAATAAAGCACAGCAGTAATTGCACAGCCGTGCAGTATCACAGAACTACTGCTAATTACATCAGTGTGCTTGCATGTGTCCTCTTAGGTGCCTAAAAGTCTGCTAGTACAAGCAAACCTGCTGCCTGCAAATGCAGATTAGCTGGGTTTGTATAAGCATACACTTTTTAAAAAATGAAAGAAAAATGCACTATCTACATATGATAGTATTGTTAATCTGTTAAACATAAATCGTTCCATCAAAGAAGCAATACTTCCATTTCTCAAAAAGCACAGTACATTTGCAGGCAAACCATCAGATGGATGGAGATGATATTGGGATTGTACAGAGTCCAGCACAGTAAATCACATGCTGACATATCTGATTAACGGGCCCTGCATGTTGTAATATATGATTTAAATGGTAAGGCTGACCAGATGAAGGTAATATGCCCCAACAACACACAAGCCTTTGTGAATGGATTCTATTGCTCACCCACATTAACTTGGTAGCATCAAAGAAGGGTGCAGGATGAGCCCCGATGCACTTATATCTTGCATAACACTGGTCATTTGCAATAATACATTTTTTGTCTGAGTTCAAAACAAGTTATATGTTCATTAGCACAGGCCTTATTATATGCTGTGGTCTAACTATCTGACTAATTTGGTTGTTTTTTTCTGTTCGTGACTCATTTATACACAGATTTCTTCAAATATGTTTGATAATTGTTGAATGGTTTATGCAAACAAATTTCAGGCTATTAGGTATTCATGAACTGCTCATTTCAGCTATTCACTATTTATAGTGTGTTACTGCCATTGCAACTGTTCCCAAAGCTGAGTGGAGGAGGACACTTCTGAGATGCAAGAACAATGTGTAAATCAAAAGGTAAGTACACCTTTTTTTTTCTAGTTCAAAGTAGTTGCATTTATAGGATTATTTGGAAAATTGTACTTGTTATTTTCTTGCCCATTGTTGCTTTCTACCTATACTGTTACAAATCCAATAAATTCCTCTTTTCTCAATGAAAATTCATTTATCCAGCTTTTATTCTAAGTGATGTAACCAGTTTTAGACGTCTGGCATTATGTAAAAGGCTTCATATCTACACCATCCCTCTGAATAAATAAATCGCCAAGTAAGAGTAGTACCTTAGGAATTGAGAACTATTAAGTGACAGGACATTTCCTATCATCCTGTACAACTTATCTTAAAGCTACTTGAATTTCTTAGGAGTCCTCAGCTGCATTATAAAGATCGGGAATATGTTATATCTCCTTATATTATTATCCAAGTGCAACACTTCCTGCAATTTAAGAAATTGCACATAAAAAGTAAGCTAGTGTACCCATCCTTCTTTGAATCAATTCCTACTTACAGATTCATGTGAATCTTCACTGGTACCCAATGAAGCTTTGATGCATCAGGGCTACTATTAATATTGTAATCTCCATCACAGATATCAAAGTATTCTGTGTGATTAATGTACCAGTATTAGCTGGGATAGGGTTAATTTTCTTCACAGTAATTTGTATGGGGCTATGTTTTGGATTTGTGATGAAAACATTGTTCATAACACAAGGATTTATCTGGGGCTGAGCAGTGTTTATGCAGCATGAGGGCCTTTTCTGTTTCCCACACTGAACCAGGCTGGGGGTGCACAAGAAGTTGGGAGGGGCCACAGCTGGGACAGCTGACCCGAACTTAACAAAGGGATATCCTGTACCATGTAACATGGTGCTCAACAATAAAAGCCAGGAGAAAAGAAGGAAAGGGGGACATTCGGAGTGATGGCATTCGTCTTCCCAAGTAACTGTTACGATGATGGAGCTCTGCTCTCCTGGAGATGGCTGAACACCTGCCTGCCACTGGGAAGGAGTGAATGAATTCCTTGGTTTGCTTTGCTTCTGCATTAACTAATTAAATTATTTCTATCTAAGCCCATGAGTTTTTTCACTGTTACCCTTGCAATTCTCTCACCCATCCCACTGGGGGCAGTGAGTTAGTGGCTGTGTGGGACTGAGCTGCTGTTTGGGGTTAAACCATGACAATCACCTATATGTTATACCACTCCATTTTGCAGGCAATAAAATAGATAATGAGTTGGAAAGGCCTAGTCGTGAGTCTGATGATCAAATCAGACTATTTTGTTCAAAATATTTCAGGTGGGATGAAATCATGACAATGTCGGTGCAGATTAAGTCTTGCATATTTTCTTTGATGAACCACCCGGAATCTCTGGACCTGCTGCTTACATGACAACTGTACTAGCAGACTTGTGTCTCCTGATGCTAGACAATTCTTGGCAGGTCAGTCTCAAACACAGATAATGAGGGTTACTGAAGTCACTTCAGTGTTGCTTAATAGTACATGAAACCTGTAACCCTACACTTACAAGAACCATATAAATGACTCCATGCCCCAAAACTGCTTAAAATTTACAGGTTATATACTTCATAATCTAAATAACAAATAAACACAGTAGATCCACAAAGGAAAGCAGAGAAGGAACCCCTTGCAGAAACTTTTCAAGGACTGAAACTTGCATTGGAGCAGGGTGGGGTGTTGGGCGGGGGGAAAGGAGATAAGAGAGAGACAGGAAAGGAAAGTGATAAGGAAAGATATCACCACCTGATGGTCCCGAGATAGATGGGGCAGTCCACTGGTGGTGGGCGCACACACAGTGAGACTAGTTGATCTCCAGTGTTGGGCGAGCATGTGGCTCCCTCAGTTTGTGTCTTCTATATAGTTCAGCCCCTACCCTTCAAGCAAGGACTTATGTCCTACTGCACAGGTGCTGCTGTGAGGGGTGGTTGCAAAGGTCTTTTCGAGGGGTCTTGGTGGTCGTTGAGCCCCTTCCTCCAATGGCGCATCTGCCTTCTACATCTTGTTTCAGTATCAGGAGTATTCACCAATGGCAAACCATGCTTGACCAACCTGAGAAACTTCTATTATTAAATGACTGGCTTCACAGATGAAGGGAGAGCAGTGGACATTGTCTAGCTGGACTTCAATAAGGCTTTTGGCACTGTCTCCCATGAGATCTCCATAGACAAGCTGTTGAAGTATGGGCTGGATAAGCACACAGTAAGGTGGCTGAATGGCCAGATCCAGAGGGTCGTGATTAATGGCACAAATTCTGTTTTGAGGTCAGTAACCAGTGGTGTACTGTAGGGGTCCATACTAGGTGCAATCCTGTTTAACATCTTCACTAATGATCTGGGTGATGGGGCAGAGTGCAAGTCTGCTGATGACACCAAAATGGGAGGCCAGAGGGGCATTCTGCCATCCAGAACGACCTGGACAGGCTGGAGAAACAGGCTGAAAGGAATCTTGTGCAGTTCAACAAGAGGAAGTGCAAAGTCCTGCACCTGGAAAGGAACAACCCCAGGCACCTGTATGTGCTGGGGGTGACACAACTGGAAAGTAGCTATGCAGAAAAGGACCTGGGCATCCTGGGGGACACCAAGTTGAACATGAGCCAGCAACGTGCTCTTGTGGCAAAGAAGGAAAATGGTATCCTGGGATGCCTTAGAAGTATTGACAGCAAGTCAGGGGAGGTGATCCTTCCCCTCTGGTCAGCACTGGTGAAGCCACACCTGTTCTACTGCATGCTGTTCTGGGCTCCCCAGTACGAGAGAGACAAGGACATACTTGGAGAGAGTCCAGTGATGGGCCATGAAGATGATGAAGGGACTGGGGTGTCCCTCCTATGAGGAAAGACTGAGAGACCTGTGTCTGTTTAATCTGGAGAAGAGAAGGCAATTTTAACTGTGAAGTAAAGCAGGCAGGAGGTAGTTATTGATGTGTTAAGAACTGCAGTACTAATTGCCTGGACAGAAATACTTTCCAGATCTGGTTCCTAGCCTCAGTAACTCACGTGCTCCTCATCCATAAAAAATGGAAATGCTAACGTGTTTTCTCACTGTGGTGTTGCAGTTTTAACAGAGAAATGGCCCCAAAAGAATAACTGAAATGAGTTATAATGGTAAAATGAGTAATTTTCAT
Source organism: Antrostomus carolinensis (assembly GCF_000700745.2). Taxonomy (NCBI): domain Eukaryota; kingdom Metazoa; phylum Chordata; class Aves; order Caprimulgiformes; family Caprimulgidae; genus Antrostomus; species Antrostomus carolinensis. The sequence continues at coordinate 21,007 of NW_010291835.1, read as the reverse complement.
GGAGTTTCTGATTAACAGATTTTGGCTTCCCACTTGTAGAAATTAGCGCTCTCATCTGCAACAATGAGGACTTTTCCCACAAATTCATGAAAGCCATGTCACACAGTTCTTTTGACTTTGTATTTTCTTATATTTGTACATTCAAATCCTATATCTACAATGTTTGCCACTCAATACAGAAATCTACAATTATTATAACACTATTTCTTCTTGTAGGACTATTATTTTATTAGTGTGTAAAGAGCTAAAACATATTTGAGTGTTAGGTATCTTGCAGACAAAATCTTAATTTTTGCAGGCTGATATTCCTGACTACTGCTTAGAGGTCTTCAGAAGTTAGCATATCGTGTAAACTTTGCAATTCTAAAATAAATTTGAAATCAGAAATCTCTCAAAAACCTGTAAATGAAGTTACTTGAATATCACAGGACTGAAATACAAAAGAAACCATCTTATTTATGTTATTTCTACTCTGCCCTGGTGAGGCCACATCTTTAATACTGTGTCCAGTTCTGGGCCCCACAGTTCAAGAGAGACAGGGAACTGCTGAAGAGAGTCCAGCACAGAGCCACCAAGATGATTAAGGGAGTGGAGCATCTCCCTTCTGAGGAAAGGCTGAGGGAGCTGGGTCTCTTTAGCTTGGAGAAGAGGAGACTGAGGGGTGACCTCATTAATGTTTACAAATATATAAAGGTCAAATGTCATGAGGATGGAGTCAGGCTCTTCTCAGTGATGTCCAGTGGTAGGACAAGGGGCAATGGGTGTAAGCTGGAACACAGGAGGTTCCACTTAAACTTGAGAAGAAACTACTTTACAGTGAGAGTGACGGGGCACCTGGAGCAGGCTGCCCAGGGAGGTTGTGGAGTCTCCTTCTCTGGAGATATTCAAGACCTGCCTGGACGCCTTCCTGTGTGATCTCATTTAGGTTCCTGCTCTGGCAGGGGGATTGGACTAGATGATCTTTCGAGGTCCCTCCCAATCCCCAACATTCTGTGATTCTGTAATTCTGTGATTACTTATGGGAATGCTTCCAGCTGGTTTCAACTATAACTACTGAAAATATGCCCAGTTGGAGTTTCACAGAATCACAGAATGGTAGGGGTTGGAAGGGAACTCTGGAGATCAGCTAGTCCAACCCCCCTGCCAAAGCAGGTTTATCTACAGCAAGTTGCACAGGAAAGCATCCAGGCAGGTTTTGAACATCTCCAGAGATGGAGACTCCACAACCTCTCTGGGCAGCCTTTTCCAGTGCTCTGTCACACTCACAGTAAAGAAGTTTTTCCTCATGTTTAAGTGGAACCTCCTGTGTTCCAGCTTGTGCCCATTGCCCCTTGTCATATTGCTGGCCACCACTGAAAAGAGTCTGGCCCCATCCTCTTGACACCTGCTCTTCAGGTATTTATAAACATTAATAAGGTTCCCTCTCAATCTTCTCTTCTCTAGTCTAAACAGACCCAGGTCTCTCAAGGACTAAACCAGCATATTACAAGGCTATTTTTCAGTAAAATTTCCACTTTCACTAACTGGTGTTTGATTTCATAGCTTCTAAAGCAAAAACCTATTGGTATCTTACTGCACAAAAAAAAAAAAAAATCTTTCAGTTTTCTCTTCTTTTGTAAGGCATTTATGTAAAATGAACTTTATTGTTCTTTAGATACTACAGACTTGATGGACTTTTACTTAAAAGACCTTTCTTTTGGAAAAAAGTGAGTCAGACTGTGGAAGCCAGATTGACCTTATATTTGAGGGAAAACTGGGTATAAGCAGTTGAAAACTCAAAGCCTTACTGCTTTATTCTTTTATTCAAAATATTTTTGACAAATATATTTTCATCTTTCAGAAGAAACAGAAGTGTGAACTGCACATGAATGAGATGACTAAAAATGAGCAAACCAGGAAAAATAATCTACATATATAATAGCTAGTACTGCAGATGGAGTGGTAATTAAGAAATTACCATTACCCAACAATTACAAAGCAATGGCATGTGTGGCATGTGTATGTGTGAGTGAATAACATAAGAGGATATGTGACCTAGCTGACAAAAATACACCTTTTTAACAGTAAGTACTGACGTGCAGTTGACTGTTTTCATGTAGGCTTACATATGACACTATTCTTTTTCCTTTTTGAAAAAATTTGAAAAAAATAGAACACTGCTTACTAATATGTTAAGTAATACTAGTTCATTGAGGAAAAAAAATGACCTTAAATATACGTGTATGTAAATACATTCCAAACATTTGTAATCTGGAGAAAAAGGAATACTGTCATAGCACATCAAACAAATTGGAGTATTATGTCGGGCTATTCCTTTCTCTGTGGACCAGGTATGTCTGCTAAACTTCATCACTCTCAGACATCAGTCCAATAAAAGCAGTGATAATTACTGCACCTCAGGAGATATATATAAATATAGTATCATTATAAAGTCTACAGACAGACATACGGAGACAAGGAGCACTCAAATTGTAAATCTTGTATGGCCACATGGTGGCAAATGGAAATTTTCATTTTATATCTACAAACATACATCTTTTTCTCCAAAAGTCAATAAAAAACTGGTTTACTAATTCTGACTATCTCCAAGTGTGATACGCAGTCCCCATCCACCCTGTGGCATCTGCCTTCTTGATCAATTGGGAAGGCTCAACCAAAAGCAGTACTCCTCCAAGAAAACAGACAAAACGTTTGCATGAGCCTCCTGATTAGTGCTTAATATTACCAATTCACTGCAACACAAAATGAAAAACCCAGTCAATTATACTCTCTGTATCGTTGAGAATATATAAAGTTTACAATTCATATACGTATATGTCATAGTGTGTATATATATAGGCATATAATATGTGTGTATATAATATGTGTGTGTGTGTGTATATATATATATATATATACACACATAAACATGGACGTAATTTATATATGCCTTTATAGACCATTACAATCTCTTTCAAACCCTGACTCTAGATATCCAACTCCACTTATCCAGGAGGGAAGCCTATTACCTTTACACTTGTTCCCTCTCCTCTCTGCTCTAGACATAAACTATTTGTTCTCAAATTGTCTAACTGATTAGTACAATTAGATTAATCCCAGCAGAACTATTTCCAGCATATGTACTGCTTGAAAACTGCTGTTCTGTTTCTGATATGAGAAAAAGTTCATGTGCCTGAACGTTTCTCTGATTTTGAACATCAACTAGCCTGCAAGAAGTATGCTACTCCATAAATACTGATTTCAGTTAAGGTACTAAGGAAATACAAATTAGGCATTGCAAACTCTGTGAGGGAGGATGCCCACAAATGAAAAAAATGAAATAAAAATGAGAATTCTCCAAAGTAGTCTCTGTACTTGCATGCCTTATTGACTGAGACACAGAGGGCCTAATATTTCATAACACTTCATCACTCTTAGGAGAGAGTACCTATCAATTAAAACCTAGGAATGTTAACCAAGCTATCCTTCAAAGCATTGCAGAGAAGCAAACCAAGTAAGTATTACCCCATTTCTATGGATGAGAAAGTTGAAACCCAAAGAAATAGCTTGGCCAACAGCACAGGCAGAATTGAGAATAGACCAGGACCCAGACTCCAGACAATCCAGCTCAGCATCCAGTTCTCCTTTCCACAGAGTGTGTTGCTTTATTGCAATGGCAGTTCCCAAATTTCAGTTACAGCTGATAGCACTTGGTAGACCTATAATGTAGGCAGGCACTCAGTGCTTTAATTGAGAAACCATGGAACAGAGGCCATATGTTCTCTTCACTATTCTTAAAGCAACTTGTCCAGACTCAGGTAGGAAATCTAAGGCAGACGTGGATTTAATTTCTTTGAAGGCATTCACCTGCCTAGACTATGAGACAATCTCCAGGCTGGCCCTGTTTCATATGCTGCCTGGCTTTCGCAAAACACACCAAAAGGAGGCAAAGGTCTCCAGACCACAGGTTGCATTCAATTTACGTGGTAAGGTTTTGGTAGCAGGGCGGGGACATAGGGGTGGCTACTGTGAGAAGCTGCCAGAAGCTTCCCCCATGTCCCACACAGCCAATGCCACCAGCTCCAAGATGGACCCGCCTCTGGCCGAGGCCAAGCCCATCAGTAATGATGGCAACGCCTCTAGGATAACGTAAGTAAGAAAGGGCAAGAGAAAATAAAACGCACATTTTGCAGCTGGAGAGAGAGGAGTGAGAAGATGTGAAAGAAGCAACCTTTGCAGACCCCAAGGTCAGGGAAGAAGGAGGGGGAGGAGCTGCTCCAGGCACCGGAGCAGAGATTGCCCTGTAACTTGTGATGCAGACCATGGTGAAGCAGGCTGTCCCCCTGCAGCCCATGGAGGTCCATGATGCAGCAGATACCCACACTGCAGCCCATAGAGGACCCCACGCCAGAGCAGGTGGATGCCTGAAGGAGGCTGTGACCCTGTGGGAAGCCCATACTGGAGCAGGTTTTTAGCTGAACTTGTAGCCCCATGGAGAGAGGAGCCCAGGCTGGAGCAGGTTTGCTGGCAGGACTTGTGACCCTGTGGGGGGACCCACGCTGGATCAGTCTGTTCCTGAAGGACTGCACCCCATGGAAAGGACCCAGGCTGGAGCAGTTGGTGAAGAACTGTCGGTCATAGGAAGGACTCACATTGCAGAAGTTGGAGGAGGACTGTCTCTCGTGGCAGGGACCCCACACTGGAGCAGAGGAAGAGTGCAAGGAGTCCTTCCTGTGAGGAGGAAGGAGTGGCAGAAACAATGTGTGAGGAGCTGACTGTAACACCCATTCCCTGTCTCCCTGTGCTGCTGAGGGGAGGAGGTGAGGAAAGTTAAGCCTGGAAAGAAGTGAGGGGTGGGGGCAGGTGTTTTAAGATTTGGTTTTATTTCTCATTATCCTCCTCTAATTCCATTGGTAATAAATTAAATTTATTTTCCCCAAGTCGAGTCTGTTTTGCCTGTGCCAGTAATTGGCGAGTGATCTCTCTCTGTCCTTATCTCCACCCACAAGCCTTTCATTGTATTTTCTCTCCCCTGTCCAGTTGAGGAGGGGGAGTGAGCTTTGGTGGGCATCTGGCATCCCGCCAGGGTCAACATACCACACAGGTTTCATTTAATAAATGGCACATAAATAAGTTTACACCCTTCAAGAGTGCTTCCAATATGATCCACGTGCTATATGTTGTTGCAACAACTGTTCCAGAATGACTGGTTGTAAATTTCACAGAATTTTTAAGCCTCATCTTAAGAGTGATAACAATCATATTTTTAAAATGTATCCTAAAGATTCTTCATTTTTCTTAAGCATTGATTCATAAAGCAGTGGCAAATTGCTAAGTGAAAAGCCAACCAACCTCATATTTGCCATTGCAAGCGTAAAAGTTCATCACTGTACTTTCCTCATTATTGATACAGGCTAGGAGATGATATGCTGGAAAGCAGCCTTGAGGAAAACAACTTGGGAGAAGTAGTAGATGAAAAGCTGGACATGAGCCACCAACGTGCATCTGCAGCCCAGAAAGCCAACTGCATCCTGGGCTGCATCAAAAGTGTGTCCAGCAGATTGAGAGAGGTTATTCTGTCCCTCTACTCTGCTCTGGTGAGACCTCACCTGGAATACTGCGTCCAGCTTTGGAACCCTCAACACAGGAAGGACGTGTACTTGTTGGAGTGGGTCCAGAGGAGGGCCACGAGGATGATCCAAGGGCTGGAGCACCTCTCCTATGAGGACAGGTTGAGAGAGTTGGGGTTGTTCAGCCTGGAGAAGAGAAGGCTCCTGGGAGACCTTGTAGCAGCCTTCCAGTACCTGAAAGGTGCCTATAAGAAAGCTGGGGAAGAACTGTTCACAAAGGCATGTAACCATAGGATGAGGGGTAGTGGTTAAAACTAGAAAAGAGTAGTTTCAGGTTGGATATCAAGAAAAAGTTCTTCAATATGAGGGCGGTAGACCATTGGAATAGGTTCCCAAAGAGGCAGTGGAGGCCCCATCCCTGGAGACATTCAAGGTCAGGCTTGATGGGGCTCTGAGCAACTTGATCTAGTTGAAGATGTCCCTGCTCACTGCAGGGGGGTTGGACTAGATGACCTTTAAAGGCCCCCTCCAGCCCAAACCATTCTATGATTCTATGATTCTATAAAGGTTGGATGAGCAAGTCAAAGGCAATAATCTAGCATACTTATTCACCTGTATATATTAGAAATATATTTCTTTTTGTATCTCTTAAGAACAATTCCAAATTTAATTTCTTATACATTATCTAAGATCTTTTTTCCCACTAATACATACGCCAGTTTTTCTTTGGACCTCTTTAGCCCTTCTAACAATTGTCTTCTACCTGCTCTGGAAGTTACTGTCTTAATTCATCAGTCAGCTTCCTAACTTTATGGTCAGACATTTCAGGGGTAAGAACCAGAAGTGTTCTTTGAGCTAGATTTTACTCACCAGAAATGTAACTTAAAGGATTCAAAACTATTCCTAAACTTGAGGTAAACTGACAAAATCAAACCAAAACAGGAAATGGAAGCATTCTGTTTTAGTAGTTTGGAACCAGTAAAAAAGCATTTTTCTCCTCCTTTTACATTTGTATAATATTTTAATTAATGGTTCTGAATGATTAAACCTCCAAACTTAAATAAAATATTTGCAAAATATTATTTTATTGACCAAAAAAAGGTTTGTATAAACATGTTGTCTCCTGTTTATCTGTGTTGGCTTAACTAGCAATCAGAAAAATAAATAAATAAATAAATAAAAGGAAAGAGCAAATAATCTAACAGCACTATTTTATTAAGCTAGATGGTGAAGAAATATTAATTACAGAATCTCCTAAGAACTCACATCTTTCCACAAGTGTGTATTCTCAGAACTGGCTGGTGTGTCTTGCCCAGAATTGTATTTGCTCTTAAATGAGACAGCATTAGTCAGGCAAAATGAAAAATTAGTCTTACCATTTAAATGAAAAGAACACTGATAGGTATTTTATGTTTCTTGCAGTCTGTTTCTAGCATACTACTTCAATCCGAAAGGATCATATGTTTTTTATCTGAGCTGTCCCATGGGACAAAAGTAATAATTTCTAATGCTTTACTTCAAATTACAGTACTGTAGTGATCAGCATTCACAAATATGGAGCTGTCAGTCAGCCACCAGACTCCTAATCACACATCACTTGTTATCTCTTCCAGAACAAGCAGGACCACCCTCTCCCTGACCCTCACCCTGTTTTACAGACACTCCTCCTCCGTGAGTTAGTCTTCTTCAGTGCAGTGTTTAAACAAAGTCAGTTTGAATGGAAAAAATCAGAGTATTTGGCCTTTTGCCAGCTTCCTTTGTCTTCTTCTAATTTCCTATGCTCTTCAGAGCTCCCTTATGTGCATTTAAGGAAGTGAATTGAAGAAATGGGAATCTGCATCAAAAGCAAACGGTCACAGGCTCTTCCTCTTTTACTCTCATCACTTTTCCTCCACTATTGAACTGCCATCTGATTTTCTAACTGTTTAAAAAAAGCTAAAAGGAAACTTAAGCTGATCAACATTTTGGTGTATGATTTGGCCTACACCGGTTATTTTTACACTGAGATAGTCTGAGCAAAGGTCAGGCCTCCTGCTGTGGGAGCACTGTACCACACACTTAGTTCTGTCTCTGTGATGATAATTACATCTCCAAATTGGAATGGAGCTACAGTAGGTCATGGCACACAGACACAAGCAGTGGCACATCCTAACAGCATCACGTCCCATGTTCTCAATTATACAAATAAGCTCAGCTGTGCAACAGAATCACTTGCTGTCATGGCAAAACATCCCAAAGTGCATCAATTACACTAGGAACAACTCAATTCTGTGAGCTGCTTAACCAGACTGCTAATATAATCAGGGCTGCATTAAGCCAAGACATTGCTGCTGTGCAAACAACTTACATAACCATATTCTTATATTTTTCTTGCTTGCCATTTTTCCTACATTATTTTAAAAAATCTGTGATACAATAAGTCTGCCAAAAGTCTAAACTGAGTAGTTTCAAACACAAACAGACGAATCTAGTATTAATGTGGCCATTGTGAAAATGAATTAATCTCCACAAAGGTAAAAGAAAGGTAAATATTTTTAAGTAATACCATTCTTCCTGGTGTATTTCAGAATGAGAATTATAAGAACGTATACTCCTAAAACATTATGGAATTCATTGGCATAAAGAACTGATAAAAACTTAAAAATTAAGTTATCCACATTTCCATACGAAAGACAGAGTGCAGGCTGCAGCAATGCGAGCTCCTCACATGCTCTGCTTCCTCCAATACACCAGATACAAATTCAAAGGCAGCATACACAACTGAATTTCTGTGACAGTTTAAATTTTGGCTTACTTTCAAAGATGACAAATTAATGCCCACATTTTACTCATGTGGAACCCACTCGTTATGTCTTGCACAGAGACCAACAGTTAATTCAGTATTCAGACATGTTTATGCCTACCCACCCATCATTACGTTGCTACATGTGAACATTCCTGAATTTTATGGAATAATGGATGATTTAATACTGGAATAAACTGAATCAAAATCATGCATGAATAAAAATCATTTCCAAGCCTCACTGCTTGCTTGCTTGCTTCCTCTCAAATTTATCTTCCCCTCTTAGAGACACGAACTGTTATACCCTGTTCCTGACTCTTACTTTCTGCTTGAAATCTCTGAATCTGTTGCTAGCCTTTCCTCACTAGTCTGTCTTCAAGTTTTCTACTATTTTGTAACACACACAAAAATAGCTGTGGTAGATGTGTGACATATATGGAGCTCTACAAATAAGTGATGTCTCAACTGGTTCTCTTGCAATCTTGTAAGGGGAAAAAACATTTACAAAATATTTAATTATAATTGAGTTTGAATTGATGTTTTAATCAGTTTCTGAAAAATATAAGTAATGTTATGATATTTTTTAAGCAAAACAATGTACTAAAGCAAAATGAAATCTCAGAACATTTAAATTATTCAGAACCTGCATCTTTTCCAAAGTGAACAGAAAAGACATTTTTGTCAAAAAAGTTTTGCCCAAATCTAATTCTATACAGACAACACCAGATGAAGGTATCAGCAAGATTTGTGAAGATAAGTCATTCCCAACAGAGTACTGTTACCTCTAAAAGATTTTTAATTATGAGGAGCAGAAGAAGCTCAGTCATAGAAAATAAAAGCTTACTGGGGTTCTTAATCTAGCCCATTTCCCCCACAGAAGGAAATTGCACCAAAAAACCCCACAGAAAATCCCAAATATATTCCAAAGCAAAGTAAAGCAAAAGAAAACAAAACAACTTACTGTCTTCTTCAACATTTTGACGGCGTAAGGTTTCTGGGTCCCTTTCTGCCTGCATCTGTAGACAATGGATGTAGCCCCACTAAATTAAAAAAAAAAAAAAAAAAAAGAAAAAAGAAAAAAAAGAAGAAGAGTTGTATATATGTCTCTTTGAATATGTCAATAAACAGAGTTGCCTAGCTGAAACTACATTTTCTACTCCTGTAGTTTCAGCAAAAATACCTAATTTTTTCCCACAGATGCAACCAAAAATAAACCAGTGTAAAAGCTGTTTGCTGTTGAACTAGTGAACTTCAGTGGTTATTCAGCCAACAGAACTCATAAGAGCTCATGATGTCTCTTGATCACACCTTTTCTGGCTCCTGACAACTCCTGGAGGTTTCCTCAGAGTAGCAAGGAACATAATCTGGCCCCAAACCTCTGACAATATACTTTGTCTTTGTTCAGGCAACCTATTTGCAACAATTAGTTGCATTGTGGTTTTTTTCCTGACTACTGATAGTAGTAATGGGAGTGAGACAGACGAGAAGAAACAGCTGCTTTGCTGCTCCCCATCCAGTTGCCCAAACAGACAAATTTGGCACCTGATGTAGGGAGCAGTGCTTTTGGTTATTTCACTGGAAACTGGTGGAGCTTGTTCATAGCAAAACAGAACTGGGCCTACATCTTCTGGTTGTCTTCAAGGTGTACTCACTTGAATGTGTTAAATCTGAGCACTCATAACACAAAATTATGGCTCTGCTGGTTAGAAGGCACTTCTGTGAGCAGGAGGTTGGCCTGGACAGCCTTCAGAGGCAGGCTCAGCTGCTGAGGTAATTGCTCTATTTGTTACCATCAAGGAAGGGACCTGTACTCTATGAATTAGCTAAAGAGAGGTAAAACCTCTGGAAAAACCATAATGGTTACAAACACTTCAGATACCTTTATATTCTATGGCATTTACCATATGCCACTGTGCAACCCAGTGCCAGCCACCATCAAAATGGATGTGCTGAAGTGCTAAGTGTCAGCACTGGATTTAAGGCATTTTTTGAAGCCACCTGTCCTCAAGAGATTTGTCACTCACTCTAAGACTCAGCACTTGCAAGTAGCTGCAGATTTTTAAGCTAGAGGGGACTGCCGTTGCCATACACAACTTGCCAAATAACATACACTGCAGAACTGCACACACTCTCTCCGCAGTGAAAGGATTTCATGTGTACCACACAAAAAATTTCACTGCAGGTCTCTCTGAATCAGAAGAAACCCATCTCAGTATGTCTACAGGAGATGACTATAAGCTGCAGAATGACACAAGCAACTTGCTTTTAAACAGTGTAATGGTATAGCTGTGTTGGACTGCATGCATAAAGCTGTGACACCAGGTTTGTTATTCTAAATGTGCTGCTGCACAAAACTGCCATACATGCTCAGAACTTCTTCCTTCTTAGCACAGGCACAGGTGCCATATAATGCTTGAAGTAGGCATGTCCACATTTTTATGAGTACATGAGTGAGCACAATAACTGGCATTTGATTGAGAAGATTTATTTCAGAACGACCTCTTCATCAGGAAAGGTCACCTACAGCAAGGGTTATGCAGCTCAGTCATCAGAGGGCTTGTATGCATCAAACACATATAAAGTAATCTTCACTTCATCTCAAATGCTAAAATAATTAATCTCTAGTAACACTGTATTGATAAATGTGTGGGAGTACTGCAAGCCTCAGTGACTCCCAGAATCATTACATGAATTTAATTAGATCTCCTCTCCTTGGTCAAGTCTCAAAAGGCTTTATTTAGCAAGAAGAAAAAATACACACATCATTAAAAAAAACCTCAGATCTTTTAAGCACAACCAAAAATGTTAAAAGATAAAATTCTATGGACCTGCTATGATAAAGTTTATATCTCCAGTATTTCACTACAGCACTGTAATAGGGAAGTCATTGCACACACTGCAAACCATTCCTGTACCCTGCTTCACATATTCAGAGTGCAATATAAGCATTAAACGCATTAGTCTACATATGCTGTTACTAACTAGGCAGCAAACCTTCTAGAAATTACTTAATTTGGTTGAGGGCACAATTAGATAAGATGTGCAGCTGGTGATCCAAATAAATAGATTACCACTCCTATGCACATCTCCAGGCGTTCACCACTGCTGTGGTGATGGAGGGCAGTCACTTTTCTCTCAATAATGCTATTGCCAGTGTTTGCTTTACCAGTTTGTAACCTCACTCAGCAAAGTCTTCCATGTGAATAAAAATCCAGCCACTAGAACACCACTGATGATGTAGCAGAACTGGCTTAGTGATGAGGTAGACAGCTACACCATAGCAGGGGTAGTAAGGCACCACCTTTAACGGTTCATTTGGCTGTACCCAAAGCTGGAAGAGAGGCAGCATAATCCTCGAAAGAGGCCTATGACAGCCCAGAGAGATGGGAATTTATTAAGGTGTGTCCAGATGAGCAGGCTCATTAGTCACTGTTCAAAACATACAGAGAAGCTAGTTAAGAAATTATTCCCTATTGTAAAGATTTCTAACAGCATGTCGCTGGAGTCCTAATTTGAGTAAAAAATTATTAAAAGATATCACAAGACCTGGACATGCTTTCAGAGAGTTCTCTTTTGGTTTATGTGTCTATGCCCAGCTCTGACAGACATGTTCTCACAGCCAGGAAGGAGATCACCAAGTCAACAGCTAACACTGCCTTCCTCTTCCATGACAGAAACCTGCATCAGTACTCAGGAACAGGACAGCAACCTGCTTACACCAAGTCTTGTGCAAAGCTTAGCAGACAATCATTACTAGTACAGACCTAATTCCTTGTCTCTTTGGAGATAAGAGGATTTGTCTGCTTCTTCCCATCACAAAAAAAAAAGGGGGGGGGATGAGGGGGAGCAGCCTATGGGTCTTAATGCAAATGTGCAAGCAGAACTGCCCTGTGCAAATAAAGGCATATTAAAAGTACCATTTAATATGTGAAATTAGACTAAAATTCAGTGACTGATCTCTGTGTGTGTTGTTTCCCATATACATTTTTAAAATGTTTTAAAAATATTTAAAATGTACATGTAAAACTTTTTGTAACCCTTTGTTGAGCATTCTGGATTATTTTTCTTCTTATTATCCTCAGCTGTTACTGAATTAAAACTTATTTTAGAAGGACACTATTTTAGAGATTGGGTGACAGCACCATAGCACTCTGCTTATGTTAAGAAGTCCAGGCAGTGTAGCTGAGATAAAATGTATGTTCCCACTTCAAGTACATGCAGTCGAAAATAGTAGTGTCAGCACAGATGGCAGGAAGGCAGGGACGCCCAGGAGGGGTGTTAAGGAGGTGGAAGTGATCAGCAGAATTTGCACATAAAGGAGAAAATGGCATTTGCAGGATCAGGCTGGACCCACGATAGAGTCTGGCAGACAGAGAAATGTCAAGGCAAGAAAAGACACAGAATTTGAGCCAGGCTGGAAAAACCTTTTCCTCCTTCACACCCACAAAAAGCTTCTGCCTCTGAAATAGGAACCAAAGTCAAACATAGCTAGATGTTTATTTGGTCATGGGTAGGTAGGAAAGGTGAATTCCTAGAGCTGCAGTTTTTATAATAGAATAAACAAATAGTCACTGACAGTATTTTCACTGGAAGTAGGAAAATTGGTCCTTTCAAAAGTAGGTCAGTATCTCTATGCCATGCCTACTCATCCTGGGTTTTATACTGCATTTTGAATCAACTCAGTACAAATACAGTTCTCAATGTAATCTCCTATAAATTTAATTTGGATTAAATTCCTTAAGTTCTGAATTGATTTTTCAAAAATAAATTAGTTTGTGTTTCATGCAGTCAAAGAACAATTACACAATCTAGTTTGTCCAAACAAATCAGGTGAAAGAATGAACCATCCCAGGAAAACTATCTATTACAGAGCCATGGAATCTGTGCTGCCAAATTGCAGTAACTGATTTCAATCCAGTATTGGCTTCCATAAAGAACAGTGATTTTCTGTACAGTTTACAGAAGTGTAAAGTTAAAATACATTAATTCACTCTTTCTTATAAATACACACAAAGGTCAAAATGGATTTATAGGAATGAAATTACTGTCTAGAAACAATTAAATGCCCTGTTTGAAGTTAAAGACTGGTCAGAACAAAAAAAAAAAACATCAACAAAGCTACTGACATACATACAAATGAAAATTATAATTTAAAAAATGCATATTCCATGGCATTACTACTATTATCTTCATTTAAAAAAGCACATACATGTAAATTCAGAATACCTCACAACCTGCATTTCATGTGAAAGTATATCAAAACAAACTTTATTTCTTGTAGTAGTTTAACTTGATACCACCCTCCCATCCCCCCCAGGGAATAGGGGAGAGAATTAGAGGGGTAAAGGTAAGGAGACTCGTAGGTTGAGATAATAATAATAATGTATATAATTGAGTGATGTACAGTACAGTTGCTCACCACCCACTGATAGCAAAAAGGAACCTGGAACTGCAATCCTGAAAGACCGAGCCCAAGCGATCCCGAGAGAATCCCCAGCTTTCCAGTCATCCCTCATTGATATACTGAACATGACGTTATGTGATATGGAATATCTCATTGGCATATCCCAATGCCAATTTTGGGTTTTGCTAATTACTACTCTTCCCCCATCCACCCAGTCCTTTGCACTTGCAGACTAGCAAAACATGAAGTCCTTGGACTTCTAGCAACAACTAAAAACATTGGTATACGATCAACAGTTTTCTCATAATAAATCCCATACCGAAACCAAAACACAGCACTATTCTAGCTACTAAGAAGAAAATTAACCCTATTCTAATGAAATTGGGACATTTCTACAGTGAATTTACAAGCAATTCTTAAATTATGCAAATCTGATCTAAAAGCTTCTCTAAACACCAATATCTATAAATACAGACCTCGCAGGCAATTGTGGGCAACTGCAGCCCTCCCTCCCCTCTCATTATTTCACAACTTGTAAAGAGAATGGAAAATTTCACATAAGTAACATAATGTAGGGGGGAAAAACCCTTGAACTCCCACATTCTATAAGGAATAAAACTAATCTTTTAGGAAGGCAAGGCTGGTAGGAAAGACATACACAGTTCTGGAAAGGAAAGCTAATTCCATTGCATTCCAGAGTTCTGTCTGGCTTGATTTTCACAAGAAAAACATCCATACTTTTTTCAGATTTTGATTCTATGACTCTTAGTTCCTGTGCAATGCAATAGACCAACTAGACCAATTTTCGACATTCATCCTTCACAGCGTTCAGCCATCAAACAAAAGGAGCCTTAAATAAGCACATTTCCAACAAAAGACATATGCTGTTTTTAAATAAATGGTAATCAGACTAGTGCTTCCAAATATTCTTGAATCTGTAACTTCTACAGATAACAATTTGTAGAACTTTTTTATGTGAGCTAGGTTGGCTGGTGAAACACTAATTAAAATGTATCAGTCCAAACCACCCTTCCATCAAACAAAAGGAGCCTTAAATAAGCACATTTCCAACAAAAGACATATGCTGTTTTTAAATAAATGGTAATCAGACTAGTGCTTCCAAATATTCTTGAATCTGTAACTTCTACAGATAACAATTTGTAGAACTTTTTTATGTGAGCTAGGTTGGCTGGTGAAACACTAATTAAAATGTATCAGTCCAAACCACCCTTGCTGCTG